>NW_027185575.1:8359779-8384594 GCF_028583685.1 Petaurus breviceps papuanus
AGAAAGAAAGAAAGAAAGAAAGAAAGAAAGAAAGAAAGAAAGAAAGAAAGAAAGAAAGAAAGAAAGAAAGAAAGAAAGAAAGAAAGATAGCATATTAAAAATACCTAATTAAAATAAAATTGGAAATCCTTAAAATCAAAGGAGAGATTAATAAAGTTGAAAGAAAACCATTGACTTAATAAATAAATCTAGGATCTGGTTTTATTTTTTAAAAATAAACAAACCATTGTTTGATTTTTAAAAAGAAGGAAGAAAACCAAATTATCAAAAATGAAACCAGATCACCTTTTTCATATAAGTATAGCTAGCTTTGATTTCTTCTTCTGAAAACTGCTGATTCATATCCTTTGACCATTTATCAATTGGGGAATGGCTTGTATTTTTATAAATTTGACTCAGTTCCCCATATATTTGAGAAATAAGACCTTTATCAGAGGTGATTTCACCTCTGAAAGGTGAATTCACCCTCAATGAATATGAAACTAAAGCAATTATTAGAAGTTATTTTTACCTAATTACGTGACAATAAATCTAAGAATCTAAGTGAAATGGAAGAATATTTACAGAATAAATAAATTGCCCAGATTCACAGAAGAGGAAGCTGAATATTTTAATAACAATATCTTAAAAAAAGAAATTAAACAATCCATCAGTGAGCTCCCTAAGAAAAAGTCCCCAAGACCAGATGGATTCACAAGTGAATCCTACCAAACATTAAAGAATAATTAATTCAAATACTATATTTGGTTACTATCCTTCATTCTTTTTTTTGTCTTTATTAATTTGTTTGTTTACTTTTAGTTTACAAGATTCAGTTCCACAATCCTTTGAGTTTCAGATTTTCTCCCTCTCTTCCCCAATTCTCCGCCATGGCGACATGCAATCAAGTATAGGATCTGCAAATACTTTCACATTAGACATTATTCAAGTTGTAAAGAATTATAACTGATGGAATGAACAATGGGAAAGAGGAAACAAAACCAAACAAGAAAAAGAAAAAGAGCAGGTAATTTGCTTCAAACTGCATTCAAACTCTGTAGTTCTTTCTCTGAATGTAGACATCTCTTTCCATCCTGAGTCTTTTGGAGTTGTCTTATAACCTTACATTGCTGAGAAGAGCTCAAGTCTATCAAAGTTGGTCGTCACGCATATGTTGTGTCTCTAATTGTGTACAAATTTCTCCTGCTTCTGCTGTCACTCAACATCAGTTTGTATAAGTCTCTCCAGGTAAATATGAAGTCTGTCTGCTTCTCATTTCTTGTAGCATAATAGTATTCCATTACATTCATATACCACAACTTGTTTTAACCATTCCCCAATTGATGGGCAGGCATCCCCTTAATTTCCAATTCTTTGCCACCACAAAAAGAGCTGCTATAAATGTTTTTGTACCTATGGTTCTTCCTCCCACTTCTATGATTTCTTTGTGATACAATCCTAGAAGTGGTATTGCTGGGTCAAAGGGTATGCTGTCCATTCTTAAAGAAGACCAAAATGACATCACTATGTTAGTCAAGTTTCAATGTGTCCAACTGTGTTTTATCAGATCAATACTAACTCAGGATGCTCTACTGCAGATTGAGCACAAATAGTCCATGTGAACATCCAGGGGGATTCTCTCAATTTGCACATCCTCTGTTTCCTTTGAGCTATTTCAATTCTGATTTGCTCATAGAGCAGTCCTGTGCCAGTGTCTCCCATGTCACACACACAAACACACTCAATTCTAAAGTTCTTAAGAGAGACCTTGGGTGTCCTTGTATCGCTTCTTCTGACCACCATGTGAATGTTTGCTATCAGTGAAAAAAAAAAGACTCCTGCCAAAATCCTTCTAAATTGACAATTCTACCTAAATTGATTTATTTATTCAGTGCCATACCAATCAATCTACGAAAAATTAATTTTTAGAACTAGAAAAAACAATAACAAAATTCATTTGGAAGAACAGAAGCTCAAGGATATCAAGGGAATCAATGGGGAAAAATGTGAAAAAAAGGCAGTCTAGCTGTACCAGATCTCAAATTATATTATAAAGCAGTAATTATAAAAAAACAATCTGGTACTAAGAAATAAAGTGGTGCATCAGTGGAACAGATTAGGTACAAATTGCATTATAGTAAATGACCATAGCAATTTAATTATTATGATCCAACCTTTTGGAACAAAAATTCATTATCTGACAAAAATTGCTGGGAAAACTGGAAAATAGTCTTGCAGAAACTAGGTATAGACCAACATCTCACACCATATTCCAGGATAAAGTCAAAATGAGTACATTATTTACACTTAAAGGATGATACCATGAGCAAATTAAGAAAGCATAAAATAGTTTACCTGTCAGATTTATGAGAAGAATTTAAAACAAAAGGAGTTATTACAAAATGTAAAATAGGTCATTTTGAGTATATAAAATTTAAAGTTTTTGCATAAACAAAACTAATGCAACCAAAATTATAGGGAAAGCAGAAAACTATGGGGAAATTTTGAAATAAATCTCTCTGATAAAGGTCTCATTTCTCAAATATATGGGGAACTGAGTCAAATTTCTAAAAATACAAGTCATTCCCCAATTGATAAATGGTCAAAAGATATCAACCGGCAGTTTTCAGAAGAAGAAATCAAAGCTAGCTATACTCATATTTTTAAAAATTCTCTAAATCACTATTGATTAGAGAAATGCAAATTAAAACAATTCTGAGGCACCACCTCACACCAATCAGCCTGGCTAATATGATAAAAATGGAAAATGTTGGAGGAGATATGAGAAAATTGGAACACTAATGCACTATTGGTAGAGTTGTAAACTGATCCAATCATTCTAGAGAGCAATTTGGAACTATACTCACAGGGCTATAAAATTTTGTATGGTTTGATTCAGCAATATCACTGCTAGGTCTATATCCCAAAGACATCCCCAAAAAAGAGAAAAGGGAACTATGAGCACAAAAATATTTATAGCAGTTCTTTTTGTGGTAGCTAAGAATTGGAAATCAAAGGGATGCCTATCAATTGGGGAATGTCTAAACAAGCTGTGGTATATGATTTTAATGAAATATTGTTGTGCTATAAGAAATGGATGATTTCAGAAAAACTGGGAAAAACTTATAGTGAAATGAACAGAACAAGAACATTGTACACAGTAACAGTAATATTGTTCAATGAAGAAATATGAATGATTTCGCTATTCTCAGCAATACAATGATCCAAGACCATCAAATGATGAAGCATAATATCTGCTTCCAGAGAAAGAGCTGGTAATGACTGAATGCATATTGAGGCATACTGTTTTTCACTTTCTATTTTTTCTTTTATTTGATCCTTCTTGTATAAAATTACCAATATGGAAATGTTTTACATAATTGCACATGATTGCTTACCATCTCAGGAGGGGGGAGGAAAAGGAAGAAGAGAGGTAGGGAGAGAATTTGGAACTCAAAACTTTAAATTAAAATGTTAAAAAAAAAAAGAAGAAAAAAAACAAATGTTCAATTTTTTACATGTAATCAAGATAAAATAAAATGAGATAAAAAATTTATCTGAAAAATGTTTATTGTCCTTTTTTTGTCCTTCTCTTTTTCTGACAGCTTCAGTTCATTCTTAGCTTAACCACACCTGGCATCATTCTCCTAGAACCATTCCATTCTTTTGTATTTATCCTCTGTTACATGTCCTTGCTCCCATCCTCTGTACATGTCTTTTTCTTTAATCTAAATTGAATTGTTAGCTTTCTATACATACACCTAGGCATCTCTCCTGACAACTCGTTTTTCTTCCTTATCAGAATTATTTCCATGTTGTATGAATAATTTTATTTTTTTACTGTTAACTGTCCTCCTGGACTGACTTCCTTAGTCCATGGGATCTTAACTCTCCTTTCTCTGAACACTTACAAATCTGTTCTCCCAAGATTTACAGTGGATGTCTGACTGTGTCCCAGTTTTCTTTCTCTTTATCACAAATTCCAGAAGAAAACAGACCCTTTACCTCAAAGTTCTAATCATTCAAACCAGCAACCAGTTTTTTTCCCTAGTGATGACAAACAGATCAGGAATAAAAGTTTTGGTTTATCTACCTTCTGAAGTATGAAATTATCATAGGCAAATTTTGATAGTGAGACAGAAAGACACAAACTGAGAGATAAAAACAGTGAAAGACAAAGTGAGAGCTCCATCATATATCTAGATAATTAAAGTTTATGCAATAGTATGCCTCTGTGTGAGGTTAATGATCTCTTTCCCAAACTTTTCATTTATTTTCTCCCTCTGTTCAAGTGGTCTGTAGCATATTCTACTGACAATATCACTTCTGTTTTTTCTTCAGCTAAATGCTCTCCACTGTGCTTTTTCCTTTGCTCCATGGATTTTTCTCATCTGAGAAAATCTTCTTGCTATTGTAATGGCAAGCAAAATAGGAATTTTTGCTGTTTTTCTGGATTGAGTTTTAATTAATTAAGTGCCTTTGAGCCTTATCTTTGATTGTATCAAGAGTCTTTGATTGGAAACAGTATATATTGTATTGCCTTTAATAGACCAAAAGGAGTTTGAAGATCTTCCCTGCCCCTTAATAAGCCAAATATAATCACATGGGAGCCCACAGTGGGAGGAGCTTGCAAAAAGGGTGGAACAGGAAGGAGCAGATAAGAGTACAAGCAGAGCTCGGAGCAGGCAGAACTTGGAGAGAGAATGTTTGTGATGCTGTCACTCTGTCTATTGATCTGTGTTACCTTCTCAGACAGAAGTCCTGTCTGTTAGTTTGTGTTGATTTCTCAGACAGAAACCCTGTCTGTTGCTCTGTATCGGTTTCTTAGACAGAAGCCCTATCTGTTGTTCAATGTTGATTTCTCAGACAGAAAGTGAATTGAATTGATAGTGCTGGTAATGTGTGTAAGTATTGTTGTAGCCCTCTTAAGCTTTGTTTTCCTATAAACAGAAACTGCAAGGAACTTGGAATGGAGCAGTCCTTTTGAGCTGAGATATGGAACAGGAGCAGAGAGCTGCCTACATGTGAATCCAGGAAAGTGCTGGGAACAGTAAGCCCGTGTGATGGGGTACAGGCTCTGGGAAGCCCCTTGAACTCTGATTGAATCTTTCCACTTGATGAGGCATTTGCCTGAGACCATAGGCCTTTCATTACAGCTAGGCCCAAATCTTTGTTACTCTGAACCTAGCCTAGCCCTCCATTGTCCAGCTACTTCCCACCCTTGATCTTATCAAAATATCTATACCCAAATTTGCTACTCTCAAACTAGCCTAGCCCTCCATTGTCTGTCATCTCTGAGTAGCCTTCAGCTATTTCCCCCCTTTAATCTCATTACTGGAGTCTGACCTCAGTCCCCTTGAGATCCTCCTTACACTCCTCCTCAAGACTCTCCCCAACCCCTCCTCTAGACCACCCCTAAATCTTCCCACAATCTTTCTGTTTATAAGATATATCTTGCCTCCTTGACAGGGCTTAGAATTCAATCTAGCACAGACTCACTCTGTGTCAGATTATTTTGGCCCACTTGTCCCATACAAGCATCACAAATACCTAGGCTCCTTAAGAGTCTACCCATTACAGCAAATATTTAATAAAATTTGCTTTACTTTGGTTGAGAAAAGACTTGAGTTGAATTCATTTGGCAGGACCCAGTGTGTTGGCATTTTGGAGTCTCGAGCACCCATAAACCCTAAACCTCAACATATGGTTCCCTGAACTTCAACACATAGGAAAGAGCCATGGGGTTTGGAAGCCAGCCTGAAGTTAAGAGGAAAGAGAACTTTACTTTGAATACTCTGTATTGACTGATGATATTTTATAGCTTACTGTGACCTAGGGTGGATGGTGTTTGTACTTTCTGCTACCCCTTAAGGATGATTGGCTTAAGGATGATTGAAAGCCAGTCTCTAGTCAAGATGAAAGAGGACTTTACTTGGATACTCTGTATTGACTGAAGAGATTGTAACTTACTGTGACCTAGTGGTGGATGGTGTTTGTATTTTCTGCTACCCCTTAAATGTGACTATAAGATATACTAACTGATGTTTTGTTTAAGACTATGTGGCCACCTTAGTAAGAAGTTGTTATATTATGTTGTTGTGAATGTTATGCTTTAGCTTCTTGAATATTATGTTTGAGTTTATTGATGAATAAATAGAGAGTTCATTATACTATGCAATTAGACCCTTAAAGTTATTCACAGCAGCAGTCCTCAGGAGAGCTGCCTGTTATTGGCTTTACAACTATACTGTGCTCTATCACCACCATTACTGGTTTTTATCTATCTAGTTTCATTTGAATAACATATGTGCATCCAAACTCATATTTAAATCATGGGTCTGATCCCTCTGAGTCTCAGTGATATCTGTGAGGTCAAATTTGCCTCCTTAGGGACCCTAGTTGTTAATTGGTAGTAATTTGAGTATTTGCATATTGAAAATTGAGAACAAAAGTTTTGCTACTGGATCCTTCCTTAGATTTTGGTTTGTATGCCTAGGGGGTCTCAAATTGTCTCCTCCTTCCTATATCATAACTTCTACTCATATTGTAATTGATTTCCATGGTAACTAAATGGGTGTGTACATGTAGGCAGTTTTGATTTCCCTCACCCTTATTCTTCAATTTAAAATCCCTTTGCAAGGTAGGTTGAGGTCAGACCACAGAGCACTTTTTTTTCCCACAGAGCACATCTAATGCCAGGGTGACAAATCTCCTGTAACCAATCAAGAGCCCTTGAAAGCTTCTGACCATTGGAGAAATATTATGAAAGTGACAAAGAGCTGATCTGGATGTGGGGGACTATAATCTGGAGTGGGGAATAATAAGCCAGAGAGCCTGAGGAAGTAGCTATTTCTACAATCCAGGAAGGAGGTGAATAGAAACTGAGCTAGAATAAACCAATGGATATGGATGAAGACTAGGGATCTAACTGGTGAGGAAGTTTCCTCTCCCAGTGCAATTCAGCACCTTCTCTACAACCCTATAGTCTTAAGAGTTGGATAGATCACTGAAGTTAAGTGATTTGCCATGAATCATGCAGCCAATATGTGTCAGAGACAGGATCTTAACCCAAGTCTTCTCTTCTTCAATACTGGCTCTCAATGCACTGTATCATAATACTGCCTTTTAAGTCAATGGAAGGGTAGAGAAAAGAAGAAAAGAAAATGTGAAAGACTTTGAGAAGGTAATATCCACAAGACTTGGTTACTAGATCTAGAGAGTGAGGCCAAGCAAAGCATCAAAGACAATTATAAATGGGAAAGGAAAGAAGAGGAGAAGCAGATTTGGAGAGAAAAGTTGAACAGTTCACTTGAAGCCATTTTGAATTTGAGTTGACAAAAGGACATTTGAATCACACTTTTAAGAGGGACATTGGTAAACTATAGAACATTTATGGAAAGACAACAAAAAATGGTGAAAAGTCTCAGACTTATTTCTTAGAAGGATTAGTTTACACCAAGAACTGTGGGTATTTAAAATGAAGACGAGAAGATAGCTGGCAGGGGGAGAAGTATAACTGGATTGAAATAATTAAAAGACTATTATGGCAGAATGGTTAAAATTTGTCCTACATGGATCTAGATGGGTAGAAGTAGCAAATCTAGCCTCAATTTACAAGAAAAAACCTTCCTATAAATTAAAGCTATTCCAAAGTAGAGTGGACTGCCTGGAGAAGCAGTGGATTTTCCCAACTTGGAGGTATTTCAAGAAGAAGTTGGATGGCCAATTGTCAAATGAGTTCTAGGGATTCTCTTCAGGATATGTGATGGACAATATGATAGCTGAATTCTTTTCCAACTCTGAAATTCTGTTATTCTGAGGGCCTGACAAGCCAACTATTGGGAAAACTGTGAATTCAGGAGGAAAGTAAGTTGTTTATTACAACTCCAATGCATCAGGAGAAAACCCTAGGGAAAGACCCCAATTGTGCCACTCTCTGCCACAGTAGAGGTCCAATTCAGTGTGATTCTTCCCAGAAGAACATTGGATTATAGATTTAAAGCTGGAATGGAAGGGAATTCATAAGCTATCTAATCACAGCCCCTCATTTTACAGATGAAGAAACCAAGGCAAAGAAGTTGAATGATTTGTCCATGGTCACACAGTAAACATCCAAGACAAGATTTGAACCCAAGTCCTCCTGACTCCAGATCTAGTGCTCTATCCAATGTGTCATGTCTTCCTCTCATGAATGGGATCCCAGGATCCTCTTCAGCTTTGAGAACCATCAGTGTCCACAGAAATGGGCCAAGATTGAGCAAGAGCTTCAGCCCTGTGCACTGTCTGCAAATGACAAACTTCACAGGACAGATAAGTAGGAAACTCATTGATGCATGGCCCCTCCAATAGTATTATAGCATCTTAATGACCGCTAATAACAATAGCTGGCATTTATATAGTGCTTTAAGGCATCTTTTGGTATAATCTCATTTGATTCTCACAACAACTCCAGGTGGTAGGTGCCATCATTATAGCACTTAGAGATATTTTATGTTGTTATATCATATGCTATTATAGCATCTTAACATGAAAAAACTGGGGCAGACAGAGGTTCAGTAACTTGCCTAGGGTCACACAGCTAGCAAGTGTCTGAGACCAGATTTGAATTCAGGTCTTCCTGACTCCGGGTTCAGTGCTCTATCCACTGCTCCACCCAGCTATCTATAAGGCTAAGAGAGCATTCATCCAGGGCTCCAATGCGTGATGAAAGAAGAACAGGGTAAAGCATTGCCCATCAATCCTCCTGCCTGCATGCTTTCAGCCTTCCCAGGGTAGATTCTTCTCCAACTGAAAGTCTTGGCAGGCTGGGCTACGCAGGGATGCTCATGGCTAGAATGTCAATCCACTTTCTGCATGGAATCACTTCCCCCTTCTCTGAAATTCCTTATCTTTGCTCACATGGATTGCATGCTAATGGGCTTAATCAGTGGAAATAAAGGCATGATCATGGTAATGAACCAGCAGGCAGGGGCTGATAGCAGGGACCTGGCTCAGCTTCCCCCCCGCCCTTTCCTACCCCCCAGGAGCTGCTAACAAGCCAGTCCCATCAGGATGAGGGAGTGGGTAAGAGGCAAGGGAGCACTTAGTCAGCTACCCATGGGGAAAGAAAAGTTCTCTCTGGCAGTGGCCACATTAAGGAGTCAGGCTCTGGCAGAGAGGAGACCCCTGGGAGGAAGAGACTTCAGGGCTGCTTCCTATGGCTTCCTAAATGCCACAGTCACCTGCACCTGCCTCCCTGAAGGGAAGACACAGCTGTCTGTGGATCTGTCTGCCCCAGAGGGAAGTAGAAAAGCCCAGAGTTGGCATCTATATCAGAACCCAAGTTCATCCAACCCCTCCGGATGCAGCAAGCCAGGACAAGGCAGGGGGCTGGAGAGTAATCAGACACTTAGGGGAACATGCAAATTATATGTAAAATATGCAGAATTCCTCATTGGAATCAGTGTTTTATTTTAGTCCTGTCTTAATTTCCAGCCAGTTGGGAACCTATTCTAATTTGCATGATAGATTAAAGAGTTTATCCTTTAAATAAGTAACCCAAACGGGTCACGGAAGGATGCATGGCGGATCTGAGTGGGCTTCCCCAAACTACTGATAACTTGCATGCAAAAGAGGGCATAAAAGATGCCATCCCTGATGGGTAGAGGCAGACAACAGGTAAGTACAGATCACAAGGGGGCAGCACCATCCTAATTGATATGGGCATGCAGTAGATAGATCACTGAGTCTGGAGTCAGGAAGACCCGAGTTCAAATTCAGCCTCTAACACTGACAAACTGTGTGACTCTGGAGGCAAGCCACTTAACCTCTATTTGCCTCCATTTCCTCAACTGTAAAATGGGGATAATAACAGCATCTATCTCTCAGAGTTGCCGTGAGGATCAAATGAGGTGGTATTTGTAAAGGGCTTAGCATAGTGCCTGATATGTAGTAGGTGTTGTATAAATGCTCATTCTGCCTCCTCATTCCTGCTCCTCCAACCATCTGCTCCCTAGGCCCCTCCACTTTCCATAATCAAATCAAATCTGCCATTTCTTTTTTTTTTTAATAGCAATTGGGGTTAAGTAACTTGCTCAAGGTTACTCGGCCAGTTATTTCTTGTGTGGGTACCTAGTATCTGAGGCCAGAACCGATCCCGGGTCTCCTGATGCCAGGGCCAGCGCTCTTACTCACTGTACCACCTGGCCGCCCCCAAATCTTCTTCTACAGGAAAGGGGGTATCACTCTAACTCCTCAATTGCCCCATTTTACAACCTTGTAACTTTCACAGGCAAAGTACCCCCTTCCTGTTTGCCACTTCTCTACACAGGGCATGCCCAAAATCTGCCTGCAGTCTTAAGTTTTGGTTTAACTAAGACTCTGAGGACACCCTATATATACTGCCTCTTGTCTGTCTGTATTACAGTATGAACCACTGGGGAGCGGGGACTGTGTCTGCTTTTGTGTTTGTAATGTCAGTGTTTAATATAGAGTAAGGATTTAATGCTTTTTTTCATTCGTTCAGTCACTCATGATCTACATTGCATTGCTACAGTGATATGCAGCCAACCTGTCCAAGACTGTCCGTCTTGTCCTCCCATAAATCTGCCAAGGAGTCTCTCCCAATGTGCTGTGGGCTTCACTCTCATTCTCTTGACATTGCACAGACATCAGTGCATGGCCTCTCTGCCCAGTAGTTATCCCTTTCTCTAAGCAAATGGCCAACCCAAGCTATTGTTTGATTTTGTAATTTTCCCCCAGTCACATACTTCTCTGATGACATCCTTTAGACCTTGTCTCCTGCAAAGTTCCCCCTTTGCATTGTGTTGTAGCGCACTCATACCCGCCATGTGTGCTAAGCTGCACTCCATCATTCTCAGCCTCCTCATTCCTCTGTCACTGGAATACTGGACTTCATCACTGGCTCCTTCGACTCTGATAGAAGAACTTTTCTATCATCTCTCCTGGAATAAGGTTTCCAAGCTATTTCCTGCCATCTCCACACCATGACTCCCACATGTGGGCATCCCTCTTCCCTTCCCCTTTTTTGTATTGTCTTCTCTTATTAGAATGTAAGCTCCTTGAAGGCACAAACTATCTTGCTTACTTGTATTTTTATCCCCAATACTTAGCATATTGGTGCCTGGCATACAGTAAGTGCTTAATAAATACTCTAGCAGTAAGCAGCATATACCTCACCATTGCCCTTTGGGTAATTTTCAACATTAAAATTATTCAGAGACTATGTTTATCCTTAACAGAAAAGTAAATACAACATAATTTGGAGGAAAGAACATAATTTATAATTATAAATTCATATCTGCCAAGAAATCTAAGAGGTCATAGAATCCAACTCTCTCATTTTCTTTTTACAGATCAGGAAATTGAAACATACAAGTTACATGGCTGGTAAGTGTCTGAGGAAGGATTTTAACCCGGGTCTGCCCTTCCTCCAGGGTCAGTGCTCTAGTTGCTGCACTATCTGGATGCTTGGGTCTCCCACAAGAGTGAGTGCAGCTTGTTATAGTGAATAGGGCCCTAGACTTGGAACAACAGAGACCTAGATTCAAATTCTGTCTCAGAATTTTGTCTCCGAATTCACTTACTAGCTGTGTGACCTTGTGATTCAACCTCTGTCTGTCTCAGTTTTGTCAACCATAACATGGGGATAATAACAGTACCAGCGTCCCAGGATTGTTGTGAGAATCAAATCAGAGAACATTTGTAAAGGCCTTAGCACAGTGTCCAGCGCATAGTAGGGTAAGCTTAGCAAAATGTTTGTGTTTCCCTTCTCTACCCTCCACATCAAAGGAGAACTTTGAAAGCCTAAAGCCCTCTTCTGAGCCTCACTGTGGTGCAGGCTCTAAAAATTTTTTCCGACACATATCATCAGCTCTGGCAAATTCTACCAAGCTACATGTGCCTGTCATCTGAGAAAAGAGCACGGTGTAGCAATGCATGGCTCCACTGATTTGAGAGTGAACAGGTCCAAACCCCAATGCCAGCCGACAGCTGTGCCCTGCTGGTAAGCTATCCATCTCTGCCTCCTGAGGGCTGTGTGGTCCTTAGACTGGGACCTGAGGGTGCCCACCGCTGCTCTGCATGCTAATTAATCCTTTGTAAATTGAACAGACCAAGTTCAATAGGTACATCAGAGTGCCAGGGGCACAATTTGTCAACAGATGGTTTCTAAGCCAGGGCTTCCTTCCCTGCAGAACTGGAGACAGCCCAAGTCCAGTCCAGTCACAGAAATGGGACCGTCTCTTCAAGGTATGCAGCCACTCAAGAGATAGCTTGGCAAGATGGAAGGGGGAGAGATCTGGAGGCAGAGAAGCTGGATTCAAATCCTGCCTCTCTCCCAACAGCTTTCACCCATGTCCCCTTCTCTGCATTCTACTTTTACCTCAGTTAATCTCAACCTACTAATTCATCTCTCTGCTGCCAGTAATTCTCCTCTCTAATCCTTTTGCCAGGGGCAGCTAGATGGTGCTGTGAGCCTGGAACACTGAGCCTGGAGTCAAGATCTGAGTTCAAAGCCAACCTCAGATACTTCCTAGCTGTGTGACCCTGAACAAGTCACTTAGCCCTGTTTGCCTCAGTTTCCCCATCTTTAAAATGAGCTGGAGAAGGAAATGGTGAACCACTGCAGTATCTTTGCCAAGAAAATCCCAAAAAGGATCACAAAGAGTTGGACAGGGCAATAACAACAATTCTTTCTCCACATAGCTGACAAATTAGTTAGTCCTTCCATATTGCAGGGGTTAAGGGCATGGTGCCCCCGAAAATAAATTTTTGTAAAAATTTTTGCCTCTCCCTTCTCACCAAAGAAGAAGTCTGAATTTATCATGGTATTAAAAGATAAAATATATTGATATTATATAATATTATACATACATTTTATACATTTCTAAACTTTTTCTGTCATCTGCTGGCCTTTGCATATCATCTACAGCTTCTGCAAAACTCCAAAAAAAAATCCCATTTAATTTCTTACACCTAGCCACCAAAGCCATGATGTAGAAGGGATAACTATATTGACTTCAAAGTACTAGAGTAGATAAAATGCCAGCCTTGGAGTCAGGAAGGTATGAGTTCATAACCCTTGACCTCTCTTGGCCAGTGGGTAGTACATTGTAGAATCAGGAAGTGGGCAGAACATAGGCAAATTGGGATGTTGTGAGTTCAAATTTGACCTCAGATTCTTCCTAGCTCTATGACATTAGGGAAGTCATGTAAAACCTCTCTACCTCAGTTTCCTCAACTGTAAAATGGGGGTCATGATAATAGCACCTACCTCCTAGGGTAGTTGTTAGGCTCAAATGAGGTAGTATTTGCAAAATGCTTTGCAAATCTTAAAGCACCATATAAATGATAGCTATTATTACTATTAAAATGGAGATAATAATAGCACTCATCTCACAAGATTTTTGCAAAGAACAAATGAGATAATATATAAAGCACTTTGCAAGGCCTTACATAAATCTTAGCCCTGTTATTATTGTCATTGATGCTGTTGCTTTATTTCTAAAGAACTTTTGACTATGCAAACCCCCTGCTCAAAAAGTTTTAGTGTCTCCCTGTTGCTTCTGAGACAGGGATTTTTAACTGTTTTTGAGTCCTGGACTCCTCCACTGAGCAGTCTGGTGATGCCTATGGACCCCTCCCTCCTCCAAGTTTTTTGAATTTGAAAAATATTATAAAGATTATAAAGGAAAAAAAATGTTGAAATACAATTATAAACTATACATATATAACACTATATTATATATGATATATAATAATATATTATATATGAAATATTTATATTTCACAGATCCTTACTATCATTGTATTCTATGTTTGAGTCTACTCTTCTCAAGGAGGAGAGTGAACACCCCTCACAGGTTTATGGGGCAGATGTTTTATAACTACCATTCTTGCTGTACCATTTGAATAAATGTGAGTTAATGATTTTGATAAGAGTTAGTTGAGTCTACTGGCTGATTGTTAATGGGAAGTACACCAGTGGGGGTTTGTGAGCTATTGTTTTAGTAGTAGATGTCTACCACTGATTCTAGTATCTAGATATTCTGAAACTAGCTCTGAAGTCAAATTTGGAGAGTCCATTACTAAATTTTCAGAGTGAATATTTATACCTCAGGTATCTACAAAGGCAACATAAATCAGGTCTTGGTTTTTATTATTGTTGTTGTTGACTGCCTAAACTTAAGAAAGTGATAGAGAAAATGTTAATAATTCAGGTTAATCTTGAAAGTGTGTTGTGCATACATTGACTCACCTATCCACCCAAAGCCAGTGTTAAACATTTAGCAACATATCCCAGTCCAGAATCCTAGGAAGCAGGTTCTAAGAAACCACCCTATGCATATGAATATGGGTTTGGGGAAGATCTCAAAAGGCGTTTTTCACTGCCAGACAATCTTTCTAATCTAATCACATAGTTTATTATGCATAGCAAGATTATAAGAAAATTGTTAAACACCCTCCTCATGGACTTTCCAGGGCTACAGTCTGCCAAAACCTTCTCTCTGATGTTAGAGGGACAGTTCCACATTTTTCTTTCAGTTCCCCAAAGGTCCTGGGGATGATCCAAGATATAGTTTACATGCCTGGGACCTCCCTAGGGGCACTTCTATAAGCCAGAAACAAAAGGAAGGGTGTAAGTACAGGACAGTACAAGGTCACAACATCTTCTCCCCAACCTCTAAGGTGATTCCACAGCTGTCATGTCAGCCTTAGTCTACACCATTCTTGTCTCTGGCTTCAGCCCTCCTGGTTCCCAAGCTGGTCACAGCAGGTGACATGGAGAGGAACACAGCCAGCTGCCAGCCCTAAGCAGTGACCGCACAGTCCCCAAACCTCCTCTGTTTTCCTCTGGATTTCTAGTCCTGAGTTGAATGGGTCAGTCCAGAAAAGGGAGGGCTGGAATCTCAGTGGGAAAGGTGATGAAGAAGAAACTAGCTGGGACTGGATTCTGTCCTCTTGGATCGTGTATTGTCCATGAAAAGAGCAAATCCCTGAGGAGAAGGGAGAGGAACAATCCTCAGCTCCTACTACCACTGTCCTTCACATCTTCACTACAGTGTTGTCCTTTGAACCCAGGGAGGTGGGGGGAGGAACGGGCAATAATTTAAATATAAAAGAGGGAAATATGTGGGCTTTACAGGTTATAAATGAGTGATTCAACTAATATCTATTAAATACTTACCACGTGCCAGACCAGTTAGCTCTTCTTTTGGCTGTTCAGTCCTGTCTAACTTTTAGTGACCCCAGTTGGGGTTTTCTTAGCAAAGAT
The DNA here is from genome assembly GCF_028583685.1 of Petaurus breviceps papuanus. Taxonomy (NCBI): domain Eukaryota; kingdom Metazoa; phylum Chordata; class Mammalia; order Diprotodontia; family Petauridae; genus Petaurus; species Petaurus breviceps. The sequence continues at coordinate 8,375,033 of NW_027185575.1, forward strand.
ACTGCAGTAGTTTGCCATTCCCTTCTCTGTCTCATTTTACAAATGCAGAAACTGAGGCAAATGGTTAAGTGACTTGCCCAGAGTCACACAGCTAGTAAGAGTCTGAGCCTATGTTTGAAATTGGGTCTTCCTGACTCCAGACGGGACCCTCTCTCCACTGCACCACCTCCTTCATTTCAAGACTTAGCTTAAATCCTGCCCTCTGCAGGAGGCCATTCCCTATCCAATCATACACTTCCTTTTCAAATTACCTTCATATATTCTGTATATATGTTATATGGACATAGTTGTTTGCACATTATCTGAATCTGAGCTCCATGAGGACAAGACTAGTTTTTGCCTTTCTCTGTATTCCCAGAGATTAGCAGGATCCTAGCACATATTAAGGCCTTCTCCTCCACCGCCACCACCACTTTCCACTCTTGTTACACCTTCCATCATTCCTCCCCAACACCATCACCCTACATACACTCTGAAATACAGCAACACTGGCCTTCTGGCTATTCCTCAGACTTTAACTACAGACTCTGGGCATTTCCTCTGACTGTCCTTCATGCCTGGAAAACTCTCTCCTCATCTCTGCCTCCTGGTTCCCTGAGTTCTTTCAAGTCCTAACTAAAATCCTATCTTCTACTCATAGAGGTTCTCAAAGTGGGTGATACCACCCCCTGGGATGATGGGGGGGGAGGGGGAAGGAGTGAGTGGTAGCAGCCTCAGGTGCAACTGGGGACATTGAATAAAAATAAGAGGGTGGTAGAAGGATAAGGAAAGAAAAGAAGAAAATTTTGAAAAATCATTCATACATGTTTCATCTGTTGTGTAACAAAGTTAAAGTCATAGTGACTACATTATTTTCCAAATAAACACACAAAATGCAAGTTATAACTGATCTTAATGGTCAAGTTCACTGACAGGTCTTAACAAGCAAGTGTTGGCTAGTTAGCAAGTTCAGAATGCATCGGCAGGAATATGTGCATGTACTGACTTATTTACAATACTATAAGGTTACATGGTGCAATATTGAGTCATCAAAATTTCAAGGCAGGAAAAGCCACAAGTTTACCCAAAAAAATATTAAATTTTAAATGTGTCATTTTTTTAAATTATATTTTTTTGAAATGACACAAATTTAAAAAAACGTTAAACAGTTAAAGAAAATAGATTTTCAAGGGGATGCTGAGTAATTTTTTTAAAGGGGACAATAGGCCAAATAAGTTTGGGAACCTCTGTTCTATAGGAAGCCTTTTCAGATCCTCCCTTAGTACCTTCCTTCTATTGGTTATTTCCAATTTATCCTGTCTTTAGCTTGTTTGTACATAGTTGTTTGCATGTCATCTTCTTCCATTAGACTATGAGCTCCTTTGCCTTTCTTTGTATTCTTAGCCCTTAGCACAGTGCCTGGACCATGGTTGGTGCTTAATAAATGTTTATTGACTGATTGTTGACTGGCTAGCTGGTTTCCAGTTGCTGTAAGTTCAGAAACATAAATAATAGTCACTGCCTTCAAGGCACTTACTGATGAAGGCAGGAGATCTTCCTCCACCCTTGACATATTCTCTGGGGTCTACAATACAAAGTCTTTGGCAGCCCTAAGGCTTAAACCATCGGCAGCAAATTGCTGATGGATTTCAGAGGGGAAGAGACAAAGCTGGTGTTACTGATGAGCAGACATAAAGTGGAGGGGCCCCAGGAAGGCTCTCTGAAACCCCCAAAACACTTCCTCTTCAGCCTATAAAGTGAGAGGGGAATAACAAGCTAGGCTGGATGAGGATAAAAGATATGAACTCACTTTGACAAGATATGTATCGTGTGGACTCCTCACTTACCTAGTCAGTTTCCAAGTTGGGTTGATTCCCTTTCCAGATTCTTGAATCTGTCATCTTCTCTCCAAGTGTGTGACCAAATACCCCACTCCAAGCACTCATCACCTCTCACTCACTCTGTAATAACATGAATTCTCTGCTTCCACTCTGTCCCCTCTCCAATCCATCCTCCATACAGCTTCCAAAGTGATATTCCTGAAGCACAGGTCTGACCATGTCATTCCCCTGCTCATGAAAGCCCAGTGGCTCCCTACTGGGTGAAGCAATGGATATAGATCTGGAGTCAGGAATTGAAGAGTTAAATTCAGGAATCAGACCTGACTTTAAATCCTACCTCAGATACTTACTGGCTGTGTGACTCTGGGTAAGTCACTTAACTTCTTTTTTTTCTTCAGTTTCTTCATCTGTAAAATGTAACAATAATACTACCTACCTCACAGGGTTGCTGTGAGAATCAACTAAGATAATAATTATAAAGTACATAGCCTGTCACGGAGTAAGCGCTATATAAATGTTAGCTATTCTTAGCTATTATTCTAGCTGACATATAAAGTCCTTCACACCTGAAATTCACTCCCTTCTTATCTCTAAGAGGTAGAGACCTCTTAGCATCTTGTGCCCTGCAAAGCCCAGTTGAAATACCACCATCTATATGAGATTTTTTTTTAATTCCTCCCAGTTTCTAGTGCTCCCCACAACCAAAAAAAATAGCTTGTTATTTATAGAGAGGGTGGGGAGTTGAACAGGGAGACTCAATCAATTACAGCCTCTTATCCACTTGATTAAATTAGAGGACTTTTGTCAGAAAAAAAAAAGATTCCTCCTGTAGAACTACACATGTGTATAAGTATTTGCTGAGATACATATGTTTTAACTGTGGTGAATCAGCAGCTCCTGCTTGGTCCCTAGAGAATGGGGCTGTCTCAAAAATGACTGGCACTTGAGAATCAGAAGCAACCACCCACTCAGTCATCCATAAAAGGAACCAGGAGCAATGACTTAGGGTCATTTGGGGTTCTTTTGAGGGAATACTTCCTAGTGTTTCTCTCTCTTGGACTTCTGGCAAGAGGAGTGAGAGAATGAAGATTTCTCTTGTTCTACCCATCATGAGAATCAATGAAAGCTAAAAAAAAAGTGGAGGAAAGAATATATGCCTACTTAGGTAAGCATGAGGCCCTGGCTCCCTTCTTCTGCCTTTCCATTTTCTCCCCTGAACACAAGGGATCCTGAGAAATCAATATTCCCTATGTGACATAAATGAACCAGACTATAAGAGTCATTTCTCAGAACATGTATAGATATTCCCTGACTGGTTTCAGACAACTTTTTGGAGTTTTGAAAGAAGATTACTCCTTGGACTCTTCCCACAAGGGAAACACACACACACACACACACACACACATACACACACACACACACCATTCCATCAGGCCAGTCTCCTCAGATGACCTTTTCCTACCTATAGGCAAAAAAGAGAAAAGCCATTCCATTGGTTCCCCACAGTGGTCCCCTCTGCTGAGCTGCCCAGTCTTTATCCCCTGAAAGTATTCCAGCCCGGATAAATCTACCTGGACTCATCCCTCAGTGATTGCCAAACTCTCAAGTCAGATTCCCATCCCCCAATCCTAGTGATTCTGAACCCCCAAATACCATTATTCAAGCCTGCTCTCCATCCCCTACTACTCATTCTTTTATTCCAACTGTCTACCAACTTCTCCACCACTACAATGTCTCACTCTGAAGCTGCTTGCCTCTTCTACTATGCTCTCTGGGATGCCACCTCCATAGAAAACAAACTTGCTTTCATCTTAAGTCTTTTTCCTTTCCCACTCTTTTCATCTTCTGAGACTTTTCTCTCTCCTCATGATATAGCCTCCCTGGTCACCCTCCCCAGCCACAGCTGCACATTTATTCATCCCTTCTACCTCACTAGTCAAGATGGGGTTGTTGGAATATCCCTTGTTCCCCATTGCCACCTTGAAGATTTCCCTCAACCTCCAACACTCAGTAACCACCCTTCCCTTGAGGTACACTCAATCCATATTTACCACCCAATTAAAATTCTGGCGACTAGCATCTATGGACCACCAGGATGATCTCCTTCTTTCCCCAATGATTTTAATGCCTGTCTCCCAGTCTTTCTTTCCCTCCCAATTCCTGCCTTCATGCTAGGAGACTTCAATATACCTAGTAATACACCCTGAAACACTCTAACCTCCAAGATCTCAACTTACCCATTTCCCATGACCTACTTCTCCACCCCATCTTAGTTATAGAGATCATCATACTCTTGATATTGCCATCTCCCAAACCTCCATGGTTATGAACTCTGAAATTCTCTTATTTGATTGAAGTCTGTTGTCATTCTTCTTCTCCTTCTGCCTTAAAACCCCAAACCCTATCCTTTGTCTTCTCTGTGATCTCCAGTCACTCAATGGCTTAGTTTTTCTTCTTCTGTTGCAGGGTCAGACAGTTATTAAGTGTCTGATTTGAATTCAAGTTTTCCTGACTCTGAACCTGTACTCTATCCACTGCACCACCTAGCTTCTTCAAGTATTCTATGCAGTCTTCTTCCACAAATTGCCCAATGTCCCTGCTGTCTCACTCGTCTTCCATCTCTGGCTTCTTCCCTACTATCTACAAATACAGCCATATTCATCTCCCCATCCTCAAAAAAAAAAAACCTCATTTGATCTTTAATAGCAATCATCTCACATTTCTCTTCCCTTTTATAGCTAAACTCCTCAAGAAGGCCATCTACAACCAACGTTTCCCCTTCTTTTCCTCTCTCTTCTAAAGTCACTATAGTCTGACTTCCAGCTTCATCATTCCAACAAAACTGTTCTCTCCAAGCATACCAATGGTCTCTTAGTAGCCAAATCCTCTGTTCTTTCCCCAATCCTCCCCTTCTTAACTTCTCTGTAACCCTTGACATTGGTAATCACCCTCTTGTCCTTGATACTCAACTCTCTCAAGATTTCCTTGAGATTTCTCCTACATGATTGCTTCTTCTCAGTCTTCTGAACTGGATCTTCATTCAAGTCAAATCCACAAACCATGAATGTCCTCCTGTCTCTGTCTCTGGGCTCTCTTCTCTCTATTTCACTTGGTTATCTCATTAGGTCTCATGGATTCATTTATCATCTCTATGCTGATGGGCAACTAGGTGGCACAGTGGATAGAAAGCCAAGCCTGGAGTCAGAAAGACTCATCTTCCTGAGTTCAAATCCCACCTCAGACACTTCCTAGTTTCGTGACCCTGGGAAAGTCACTTAACCCTGTTTGCCTCAATTTCTTCATGTGTAAAATGAGCTGTAGAAGGAAATGGCAGTATCTTTACCAAGAAATTCCAAAAGGGGTCATGAAGAATCAGACATGAGTGAAAGAATGGTACAGCAACAACAATGCTGGTGACATACTTGTCCAGATCTTACCTCTCTCCTGACCTCTATTCTCATATATTTACTATTTAGTGGACCTCTCAAACTGTGTATCCTGTAAACATCATAAACCCAACATGCCAAAAACTGAACTCATTATCCTTCATCTCTTCCTTGCCATGGGTACCATTGTCCTCCCAGTCACCCACACTCACAACCTAGTTGTGAGCCTTGACTCCTCACTCTCTCTCACTCCCATTATCCAACCCATTTCCAAGTTGCCATTTCTACCTTTGTAGGATCTTTCATATATGTCCCCTTCCTTTATATGTGTTTCCCACTCCAATCCATCTTCCACTCAACTGTAAATTTTTTTTTTCCTAAAACAAAAGTCTAACCACATCACTCAATAAACTCAAGTGGCTCCTGATCACCTCCAGGATCAAATATCAAATCCTAGTTGGTATTCAAAGCCACTCCTACCTTAGCTCCCTCCTAACCTTCCCACCATGTACTCTACAATGAACTCTCACAGGACGCTCCATCTCCCAACACCATGGATTTTTACTCTCTGTCTCCCATCCTGAGAATTCTCCACCTCCTAGCTTCCCTGGCCTCCTTCAAACCTCTGCTAAAATCCCACCTTCTACATGAAGCCTTCCATGATTCCCTTAATCTTAATGCTATTGATTATTTCTAATTTAACCTGTATATATCTTTTCTATATGTAGCAGTTTATATGTTTTCTCCTCCATTAGACTGGGAGCTCCTTGAGAGCAAAAAGCAAACTTTGCCTTAGCCTTTCTTTGTATTTCCAGTGATTAGTACAGTACCTGACACATAGTAAGACTTAATGCCTGTTGACTGACAGGTATTACTTAGGAGCTTTTATTGGGAGATGATGAAGACCTAGGACAGTGTAAATTTGGCTCAGAAAAAGAAGAAAAAAAGTAACACGAGGAAAGTTCATACAGCTTTGGTAAAGGCTAAGCCTAGTTTCTATGACAATGACTCCCAGGAAAGTCCATGTATTGTAACAGAATGATGATACAATGTTACCAAATGTTAAATTGTTTCATGGTGAATCTTTTACAAGGGAAGAAGCTCACCTCATACTGAGAAGAAGGCAGGAGAGTCAGGGAGGGCAAGTCAAGGAGATACTGGAGGATTTCACTCAACAGATTACTGATATTTTGAGCAGATTCACCCAAAGGCTGGGAGAATCCTTAGTGTCTTGGATGGTAAGAATCAGTGATGAAGGAGATGCACAGGTAGTGAGAGATTGTGTGAACTGCTTGAAATTTATAAATATTTGTCCAAATACTTTTGTCCAGCAAGCTTTTAGAGATTTTCATTTAGCAGAAGGTAAAAATATGACCAATCTGTTAGTTTTAGCTGCTGATGGATGCAATAGAATGTATCCCGCTGATTCTATGTAGCCTAGTGGAGACAGATCCTGGTACTCACTTAGAGACTGTATGAGAAAGTTGAAAGAAGAAATGTTGAAAACTGCTATCATGGTCAGAGATGCAGATAGGTACCATGATATCCCCTTAACAGTTCCTTATAGAAATATCATGGTGAAGACAGCTCTTCCTGCTTATAAGCATCTACTTCTGACTATACTAATTAGTGAAACAGGACACCTTCCGTCAGAGGTGCTGGATAAGATTTCACAGCTAAGTGACTTAGGAGAATGGGAAAAAGATAAATTTCCTCAAGAGAGAAAATTAAATGGCCAGAGGATTCAAAGTCAGAATAGATTGCCAGAAAAAAAATTGTTTATTGCTCTATTGAGAGCAGGGGTTTATTTTAGAAAAATTGATGGTATTCCAATTAATGGATTATATAAAATGTACTGCAATAAGGGGCTCAATGTCAGACGGAATAGAAAAGTAAGGGCTGCCCCTACACATTCTCCTGAACCATTGTATGCAACTTCATCACACCTTCAAGGAGAATAGGAAATTGGTGAAGCCCCAGCTCAGATTAAAGAAATACACAGGGGTGGCTAGGTGGCACAGTGAATAGTGCACTGGAGCTGGAGTCAGGAGGACCTGAGTTCAAATCTGGCCTCAGACACTTGACACTTACTAGCCATGTGACCTTGGGTGAGTCACCTAACCCCAATTGCCCTGCCTTTCCCCCTCCAAAAAGTAAAAAAAAAAAAGACAAAAAAATTAAAAAGAAATACACATACAAGATTGCAGACCCCATATCAATCTGACAATATATTGGAAAAATGGATCAAATACTGTATCCAGGGCCTTGTTAGATACTGTGGTGGAGGCCTCCCTTATTTATGGGAAACCTGATAAGTTCAAGCATGGAACTCCAATGACCATCACAGGACTAGGAGGGGCTGAAATATCAGCCAGAGACAGAGGAGATGATGGGAGAGAGAGGTACTCAGGCAAGGAGAGAGAGAGATTTGTGAGTAAATATTGATCTTGTATTGGTTTGTGAGAAGGCTGAAGGATGCTGTGACTCTCAGTGTTATTATGGCTTCTGAATATCTTTGGTACTATGATGGAATGGGCTTACTGGTTTTGGGATTCGGTTTTCTGGTGTCTAAATAAATTCTTCAGTTCTGTCCTGTATATGGAGAGTTTGGTATATTTTGCGACCAAATGTCCTGTGGTATTTATAGTCACAGTCTTAATCATGATCATGGGTGCTATAAATATTGCATTGGTGCTACAGACAGACAATAGTCACACAGTCCAACACCTTCACTTTACATTGGAGGACACATGTTCGGGGGTGGGATTTGAACACATGACCTCTGTTTACAGTTTCCACTATACCATGTTGCCTCCCCAGCAATCAGGCAGAGAATATCTACCCAAGCCTAGGATTATAGGATTATATATTTGTATATTTAGAACTAGAGCAAATCCGTGCCATGGTGGATAGAGCACTGAGCCTGGGGACAGAAAGGCTCACCTTCCTGAGCTTAAAGTTGACCTCAGACACTTCCTAGCTATGTGACCCTGGGCAAGTCACTTAACCTTGTTTATCTCAGTTTCTTCATCTGTAAAATGAGCTGGAGAATGAAATGGCAAGCCGCTCCAGTATTTCTGCCAAGAAAAGCCCAAATGGGGTCACAAAGAGTCAGAAATGACTGGAAAAATGACCGAACAACAAAAATGTTTAGAAATGGAAGGGACGTTAAAGTCAGTTCAACTCACTCTTTTTTTCAATGAGGAAACTGAGACAGAGATGTTAAGTGACTTGTGTCAACCTGAAAGTTTGGTTAAAGGAGACAAACATGCTGGGTGATATACATTAATATCATTTATTCCTTTAAAGCTAGCAGATATGTGCTGCTCGGAGCCAGAACCTAAGTTCTAATTGACTGATACAAGAATGACAAAGTTTTTATATTTCAGGACAATCCCAGGATGGCTATGTCCCTCAGATTTAAGGTCTCCGTATGTTTACAAGACAATAGACAAAGTAATGTCTGGATCCCAGGATACTTGAGCTTTTCCCCCATATGAAGTATGTCCCCAAGACAAGAGAAATTCCACTGATTGTAGGCATATTGTCATAAACTAGAAGAATACCCATTGTCGACCTTATCTGGTCTTTGAAGCTACTGACACAGGAAAGGGCCTTTTTAGAGCAAAGCAAAGCAGTCTGATTGATTAGTTCAGGCTTTGGCTCTCATTGATGTCCAAAAAATGATATTTAATGATTATCACTTGCCTTATGTCACACAGCTAGAAACTATCTGAAGCAGATTTTAAACTCCGGTATTCCTGACTCTAAATCCAATGCTCTAACCACTGTACCACCCAACTACCTCCAACACCAACTTTGACAGGTATCTCCTGAGTGTGAGAGTTCAGATGGTTTATAAATCTTGTTCTATTTGCCTAACATGGGAGTATTTCTCCTCTCTTCTCAGACAACCCCACTCTCCAAAAAGATCCTGGAGCTGAAAGAATGAAAGGAAACCCAAGCCATGTTCTGGTCCCAGGAGATCAGGACCTTGAGAACTACTCAGTCTGTATAGGTCCAGTACAATTGTGAAAAATATCTGAAATATTTGTTCAACAGCTCCCTCAAATCTCTTTACTTCCCATGAGAGTATAATGAGTGTAATTGAGATGTTTTATATTTCTGTATTTCTTAATGTTCTCTTCTGTTTCTTAAATAATTTCTGTGTTGGAGGATATAAACCTGTACACTGAGTGCCTTTTCTAGAAAGGTCATTATAAACCTCTGGAGGAGAACTCTAATCACGAAATGTACTTTGCTTTAGAGATTTCCCCAAAGTTTAATTCTGGGATGGAAATAATGAGCCAGAGAGAGAGAGAGAGAGAGAGAGAGAGAGAGAGAGAGAGAGAGAGA
>NW_027185575.1:8384604-8446050 GCF_028583685.1 Petaurus breviceps papuanus
GAGAGAGAGAGAGAGAGAGAGAGAGAGAGAGAGAGAGAGAGAGAGAGCTGATGCTCCTGGGCCCTATCCCAATTTAGGGCCAGTCTCCCCCAAGTTTTATGAATTCAGGTCTACTGGGAGCCCAGAGATGAGCCCCTTGTCTAAGGAAGATCCCTGGGTTTACTCTGTATAAATTTTGTATATGCATATAGGTATATAGGTTGTCACCCTCATAGAATGTAAGCTCTTTGAGGGCAGGGACTACTTCAGTTTTATCTTTATATCATCAGCACCTAGAACAGTTCCTGGCTTTTAGTAAGCCTTTAATACACACTTGTAGATTGGCTGATGACTGTGTTAACAATAGGCATCTTGGATGTGACCAGCACTGTTCACTCAGTCAAAGCAAGTCCTTACTCCCTTTCCCACCTGGGAACTTACTTTCAATTAGGGAGATAAGTGTAAAAAGAGGAGTTTGAGAATAAAGGGGAAAGTTGAGAAAAGACATTCAGGTGAAGGAGCACCTAAGGAGAGAAAGGGAATAAGCATTAATTAAAATTCCCCCCCACTGGGCAAAATCAATCCTTACAATAACCCTGTGAATTAGGTACTATTATTTTCCCTATCTTATAGACAAGGAGACTGAGGTTAAGGTACTTGTACAGGGTCACACAGCTAGTGTCTGAGGCAGGATTTGAACCTAGATCTATCCTGCTTCCAGACCCCTGATTCTAGGCTTCCTGACTCCAAAGTTCTATGCACTGCATCATCTAGCTGCCTCTGAATGTTGTAATTAATGAAAAAGCATTAAATTCTTATGAATTATGAGATTACAAATAGAAAGTCAATCAATCAATCAGTCTCAAGACATTCCTACTCTGAACAATATAATACACGTTGGAAGGTTAAGATGTAGAGTCAAGGGCAATTCCCAGAGGTCTGACGGGCACCTAAGTAGGATGGATGGCAAGGCCAGGAATGCTTAAGGTGCATCAGGGGGTCTGCCCCTACAGAGTGAGGAACCTTGAGAGGACAAACCAAAGGGGAGAGTGGCTCTAAGGGTCAAAGTGGAGTGGATATTCTGCATTTCCTTCATTAGAGGAGGTGATGAAGGGAGGGAAGATATATTATTTGGCAGGATGGGAGGCACTGGGAGAAAGGTTGGGGGTAAGGCCTGGGCTGCCTGGGGATGGGGCAGAGGGAAGGTGGTTTTGAACACTCACCATCTCCAACTGGGACCCCCCAGGTGCCCCATAGCCTCTCGGTGGCATGTGGAATTGAAGGGTGGCAGGAAGTTTGAGGGATTGATCCTAAGAAGCAAAATTGAGGAAGGAGCATATTCCAGGAGCAGAAGACAGCTTGTACAAAGACATGGAGACTGGAGATGATGTGCTGAGTCTGAGGAAAAGCAAGAATCCCCTCTGGTCCCAAGCAGACTTTTGGGCACCAAGGAAACCTCCATAGACATCCCTAATTCTGCTCCAGTTCCCAGGACCTGTCAGAGGAGCCACATAAATCCTCCTTCCCACAAAGAACGATATAAATTTATTCCCAAACAATAAAACTAAAAACAAAGCTATAAAGTCTTCATGAGATTCATATTGTATTGCAATTAAAATGATGTTCTCTGCCTCCGCCTCCAAGATGAGCTATATAAATTACCAAAAGAGCTTCATTATCTAGAGCTTAAAGGACAGCTCATCTTTTTCAATAAGTGTCAATCGGCGATTAAAAATTCATTCACCCCATCCCTTTGTCACACATCTTGGGCAGATGTTGGACTGACTGCTAGGGCGAGCACAAACTAAACTCAGGAGAGTCACAGAAGCTCCTTGGAATCTCCCATCCAACCCTAAGCCTGAGAACAGCATAGTACAGTGGCTAGAGTGTTGGACTTGGACTCAGCATGGCCTGGGTTCAAGTCCTCCCTCAGACACTTACCACTATGTGACTCTGGATAAACCTCAAGACCTCTCATTAAAGTGAAAGCTCCTTGAGGGCAGGGGCTGTCTTTTGCTTCTTGTTTTTTGTATCCCCAGCTCTTAGCACAATGGCTGGAGTACAGTAGGTGCTTAATAAATGCTTATGGATGGTGATGAGGAAGAGGTTGGGCTCAATAGCCTTCAAGGTCCCCTATAGCTCTAAATCTGGGCCTCTATGATTCCCACTGCACTTTCCTTGACAAGTGGTGGCCTCTGGGGAAAGAGAATGACTTCATAAGGGCTCTGCTCTAGGACGCTGCCCATCATAGCAGCTGGAGTTCTGGATACAGATGCAAGAACAGGGAGAGCAGTTATCATCCAGGATGAGCTTTCTCCAGTGGGCTGGGGCAAGAGGCAGGAAGAGGTCCCTCAAGTTAACTTTAAAAAAATAAACTCAATTGAAAAAACAGAGAAAGCCACAGATGAAAGGAATTATGGGGGAAAGACCCCAGAACAGTGCCCCAACAGAGCCTGGATCCCTGGCCACCCATGGGCAGAGAGTCCTTATGCCAGAGGGCCCCTGCTGGGAAGGTCACTAGTCTATAACTTCCTGGGGAAACAGGCCAGGGGTAGACCAAGGAGGAGCTTATCTGTGGCATGTCCACTGTGAGGGACAGGAGAAAGCCAAGCAGCTTATTGTTTTAATGTAAAATATTCTTTTTTTTTGCTTTTTGGAGAGGGGAAGGTAGGGCAGTTGGGGTTAAGTGACTTGCCCAAGGTCACACGGTTAGTTTTGTGTCAAGTGTCTCAGGCCGGATTTGAACTCAGGTCCTCCTGACTCCAGGGCTGGTGCTCTGTTCACTGTGCCACCTAGCCTCCCCATTTGTAAAATATTCTTATAAACTATGTTCTAAACTTGTTGTTCCCAAAGGCAGCTAGGTCATACAATGGAGAGAATCAAGGAGAGCTGGGTTCTAATCCTGTCTCAGACACTTACTAGATGGGAGAATTTTGTTGTTGTTTTTCAGTCATTTCAGTTGTGTCCAACTCTTCATGACCCCATAAGGGGTTTTCTTGGCAAAGATACTGGAGTGGTTCTCTATTTCCTTCTCCAGCTCATTTTGCAGATGAGGAAACTCAGGCAAACACGGTGAAGTGACTTGCCCAGGGTCACACAGCTGGTAACTGTATGAGGTTGGATTTGAACTGTTGTCTTCTGGACTCCAGACTAGACACTATCCACTGACTCTGAGGAAGGTGTTATTATTATTCCCCTTTTATAGATGAGAACACTGAGTCTGAAAGAAACTAAAGTTCACCCATGGGCAGCTAGGCGATACAGTGGATGCCTGGGTTCAAATCCATCCTCAGACATTGAACAGCTGGACCAGTCATTGAACCTCTCAAAGCCTCTGTTTCCTTATCTACAAAATGGGAACATTCATAATAGCTCACTTTTATGTAGTACTTGAAGGTTCATAAAGCGCCTTACAGATATTCAGTCGTTTGATCCTCACAACAGCCCTGCGGGGGAGGTGGTTGTTGGGATCTAACTGCTATTATTATCCCCATTTTACAAATGAAGAAACTAAGGCAGACAGTGGTTAAGTGACTTGCTCAAGGTCACACAGCTACTAAGTATCTGAGTCTGGATTTGGACTCAGGTCTTCCTGACTCCAGGCCCAGCGCCCAATCCCATGTGCCATCCGATTGCCTAATAATAATAATAATAGATACATCATCTCTCACCACCTGCTTTTATAGGGTTTTAGAGGAAAGTACTTTGCCAACCTAAAAGCACCATATAAATGCAAAGCGTTCTTATTACCTTCTGAGTCAACCCATTCTATTTTTAACGACCTCCAATAATTAGGAAGTCTTTACTTAAATACAAATAAGAGAATCACAGAATTTAAGGATTGGAAGGGACCTCAGAGGCCATCGGATCCAACTTACGCAGGGAAAAGGAATAATAATATTTGACATTATATTTGTAAAGTGCTTAGAATAGTCCTGGCCCAATGTAAGCACCTAATATCTACTTGCTTCCTCCTTCCCTCCCTCCCCACTATAACATAACTGACAAATGATTTCCCAGCGTCTGCTTGAAGGTCTCCAAGGAGGGGGACCCCACCACCCCCTAAAACAGCAATTTCTACTTGGGGACAGCTCTGGAAGCTTTTCCTGATATCAAGTCGAAAATGGTTCTGGGGCCAAAGAGAACATATCCCTCCTCCCCAGGATACCCCTTTCTAATACTTGAAGACCACTTTCACTCCCTCCTGGGTTTTCTCTTTTTTCAACATAGGCATCCCCTTTTCCATCTGCTTCGGCTGGTCCTCATAAGACATCAACTCAAGGCCCTACACCAGAGCAGTCCAGAGCGCTGCCTAAACCAGATTAAAAATGTAATTGGGGATTTGCTACAGAGTGAAGAGGTTATTTTTTTTAACTTCTAATTTTGGAGATCATTCAGAAATCAGAACTCTTACTGTGGTTTGAGCTGAGGGGCGAGGGGAGGAGGGGATTGTCCCGCATGCCTGTATGTATATTTCAGAACCTTTTTTAAATGTAAAAAGCTGCACATTTCTGGGGAGTTCTGAATTTCTGTCTTTTTTTTCCTTCAAGCATCTTGCAGTACGCTCCTTTTATATACGGCAGACAATTTGAAAGAATACAAAGATATGTAAAGTTCATTTTTAAAAACCTACAGTATATCACTGGTACAATACACTAACAAGACTTTGATAAAAAGAAACAATAAAAGGCCTTCATTTTAAATGTCATTCATATATACCTTGTGGATGAGAGCTATGTACTTTTACAAACTTTTTTAGATGAATAAATTATTGAATTACTGAAAAAATATAATTGGTAAATAGTTAATAAAATAGAAATACAATAAAATGTATATAACATCACTTTTTTTTGCTTTTTTTTTTTTGGAGGGGTACTGGTAGGGCAATTGGGGTTAAGTGACTTGCCCAAGGTCACATGGCTAGTTTTTGTGTTAAGTGTCTGAGGCCACATTTGAACTCAGGTCCTCCTGACTCCAGGGGCAGTGCTCTATTCACTGGGCCACCTAGCTGCCCTGATAACATCACATTTAAAGCTAAGTCAATGAGGCCGGCAGGTATCCTTATGCACACTTCAGTGGCCCTCATTTCTATCTGAGTTCAATAGGCCTGGCCTACATAGCCTTGGTTGAGAATTTTCAGCTTATCTTCCTCTCCACCACTACTATCCACTGTTCCTAGCAGAATTTCCAATCCCTCCCCTGCCCCTATAGCAGCCCTCCAAACACTAGAAAGCATTTTTCATCCCCTTCGCCCAAGTCTCGCCTCTAATAGTTGTGCCTGAATCAGAGAAAGTCACTCTTTTGTCAGTATCTTTTGATAGTGGGAAGTAGAGCTGAGCTTCTGGACCTTCGAGCAACACCCCAGAAGGCAGAAACAAAAGGGCAAAATGGGAAGGGCCTTCTGTGGACTTGCCTGATGCAACAGGCCCAGATATTCTTCCTCCTCGAGGTCTTTGGAATAAGCAGCTTAAATTTCATAGTATCTCATGCTAGAAGGTGCCACAGAGATGATGAAGTCCAGCCACCTGCTTTTAGAGAGAAGGAAAGTGACTCTCCCAAGGCGAAGAGGTGGCAGAGCTAAGATTCAAAGCCAGGTCTTCTTCTGCCCCAGACCATGCTCTTTGCTACAGGTCCTGGCACCTTGGGGGCTGTGAGCTGGAGGAGATGCCCCCATTCTGTGGCTGGCCCAGGTCTGAGTTATCTCCAGGCCTGGTGAGAAACTAGGGACAAATCATGGCCTTGGTGCTCTCTCATGTCACTGTTAAACCTGCAAAGGCTTAGCATGCAGAGCAGCCATTGGTGTTCATCAGATCCCAACCCAGGGTAGGCAGAGACTAATGGCTCACTCACAGGGCCGAGGCTCTGTGGGTCAACAAAGAGAACTCAGAGCTTCCCAGGTGAGATGGGCTGCAACAGCATTAGTCTGTCTGGCAGGGAGACAGACCCCAGGAAAGAGGTATCATCCAACTGAATTCCATCATCGAGTCCCATTTCTTTCTTTTCCTACCATCTCTCCTTATTTTCATTCATTCTTTTTCCTTTCTTTTTTCTCCATTTGTCTTCCCTTTCTTCCTCCCTTTCTTCCTCCATTTGTTTCCTTTTCTTTCTTTCCTCACTTCTCTCTCTATCTCCCTTCTATTCTTTCTTTTTTCCATCTCTCCATTTCCTTCCTTCCATTTTTTCATTCACTAGTTAGCCATAACTGGAAATGTCTTCACCTGGAAAAAATATGTGTGCATGCTTGGGGAAGGCTGGGGTCATATTGAAGGAAGGATAATAACAATAGCTAAGATTTATATAGAGCAGCTAGGTGGTGCTGGGCCTGGGGTCAGGAAGACCTGAATTCAAATCCAGCCTCAGACACTCACTGTGTGTGGGCAAGTCACTTAACCGTATTTGCCTCAGTTTCCTCTTCTATAAAAAATGAGTTAGAGAATGAAATGGCAAACCACTCCTGCATCTTTGCCAAGAAAACTCCAAAATGGGGTCAAGAAGAATCAATATGATTTGAATGGCTGAACAACCACAAAAGATTTGTATGGTTCTTACCATATGCCAGGCCCTGTGCTAAGTGTTTTACAATTATTATCTCATTTGATCCTTGGAACAACCATGGAAGGTAGGAACTGTCATATACTGTGCCACCTAAGGAAAGGAACAAGCATTTATTAAGCCCTTACTCTGTTCTAGGCACTGTCCTAAGTGCTTTACAAATATTTTCTCATTTTATCCTTGCAACAACCCTGGGAAGTAGGTGCTGTTATTATCCCCATTTTACAGTTAAGGAAACTGAGGCAGGCTGTGATGAAGTGACTTGCCCAAGGTCACACAGCTAGTAAGTGTATGAAGAGGAATAAAAGTATGCAGAGTTACATGCATGAGCAAGGACAGCCTTCAGATAGGTCAGCACATGCAAGAGACCAGGCTCAACAGGGCAGGAACAGAAATGTGTATTATACTCATTCCCATCTCTGACCCACACTGCCTTCTTCCTCCCCATAGCTAATGGGTACATTCCCATTTTAGTCACCTCTCTCCATCAGCCCCAACTGGGCACCAGGCAGGTATCGTCAAGTCACACTCCAGTGCTGTCCCCTCGTCAGCCCTCCTGGAGCTCCCTCATCTCCTCTCTGAACCTGAGTTGTGACTAGGAAACCACCAGCTGGTCTTCTACCGAAGACTGCTCTTAACTAAATACCTGGAAACAAAAACTTTGTTTTGTCTGCTTTGGAGACCTCAGTGCTCAGTCAACCTCAAAATTGACAGCTGAGTGCTGGGATAAATAATTTATACACAGGGTCAAAGACCTCTTAGAAAGAGCCACCCCATACACTTCCCAAGACAGGCTGACATCAGCAACCATCTATATTTTATGAAGCTAAAAGGGGGGAAAGAGATAAGGACCCTGGGGCTTCTCAGAAGCTAGGCTTCCCGATAGGCTCACGGTGCTGGGAGGAAAGGAATCATTAGAGATGGTTCAAAGCCCTTCCATTCCAGAGTCTTTGAGCAGAAAATTGAGCAGGAGCTATCTCTCAGAGCCGTAATTGATTTCTGCCACTGTGGGATGAGAGGGAGGACCCCATGCTCTGCCCTCATCCCTCCCTCCAAGTGCATCAATGGACTATTCTGAAGTAGGCAGGGATTTCTTAGGGGCAGCCTGTCAGAGACTGGCAAAGGAGGCTCAAGGTTTCCTATGTGATGACGGGGGAGGGAAACTCTGACCAATACCCAATGCCCCAAATCAGATATAAAAAGGATATCAATAGTAGCATTTGTCCAAGGAGAAAGAACTGACATACCCTCCCCCAAATCACGAAGTCATCTAAATGTCACTGAATCTCTCAGTCAGCAGTCTCTGGGGGCTAGGCCCCTGAATGGCTGATTCCCCACTGCCAACATAGAGGATTCAGACTAAGTACCTCAGTTTAACACTCAAGGTCTTTATGTTTCTTATATATCACTTGCTATTTCTTTCTTTACCTAAAGCCTGTACTTGATAGAAGAATCTTTTAAAAATTCATATGTCTAACTTGTAAAATAAACTCTTCTGTCCTTTAAAATTATCAGACAGATACTTTAAAAATGGAGAAATGATTTCACTTTATAATTATCAATACAATTTAATATGTAAAATCTTTAATCCAATTTTAAGAACTTATTACTAAAACATACTGAAAGCCTGAATTTTTATGCTAAATATATTTGGAAACCAATCATATACATATGTATATAGTTCTTAGAGAAAACAATCTAATCCTGCTGCTTTCTCAAAATTTATTATTCCATCTAATTAGAAAAGTTTTACTTTATATGTTTGTCTTATTACTTTGTCTAAATCCCCCTTTAGGAGGATCATCCCTATATTAGAATTTGACCACAAATACAGATTTAAACTGCATGATTTTTCATACTTACATCTTATTATAGTAACTCAGAGATGTTCCAGTATAAATCTATTAATTAGTAGGTTTAGTATTATATTTATGGAACGTCTGCCGCTCACTTGCCCTGATTATAGAAATTTACTGTGAAAGGAAAAGGAGGGAAATAGTTATAGCAATTACAAGATTCATCCCCTCAAGGACAAAGACTGATGTGACTTAAATCATAACAGGGGAAAAACTCCCTTAGCTCTGATGCCAGGCATGATTTTTATCTGACAACCAATCATGTAGTTGTAGGGATATCAAAAGCAAAGCTCAGGATTAACCAGGTGGGAAAGTTTCCTATTCAGAAAGGAAAAATCACAATGGGGAACTGAGTCAAGAGGATCATGCCTTAGGCCATGCTAAGGTCATCCCCTCTGCTTTTTTTTTCCAGGGACATCCAACTGTCCCAATTCCCAGACTATATAGCACAGGCCATTTCCTACTATTGATTTCATGACAATTCAGACAACCATCCCTATAATCAAAACCCAAAACAACAGCAAATTATAGTCCCAGGAGTTATAGTCCTCACATGGCAAAATTTCACTAACCACTACTTTGGGCTGGAATACTATTAATTTTCATTATCCTTTACTTATAAATTTAAACTAACCACATTCTGGGGTTTCAAACATATAGCAAATACCTGACTGTTGACTCATAGTGATATATTGAAGTTATAGATTTAAAATACCCTATATTTTTCATAGTTTTAATAGCCAAAACTTTTTCAAAACTCACTCTATAAAATTGTCTGGTTTAAAACAATGTACTCCATTAAATATTTAACAGTTTTCAAATATCTATTTTTATCACATCCTTTTAAAAGCTCAATTCATAATCTAACAGGATCCAGATAAAAGTTGCTTGTCTAACAGCGTTTCTAATATTATGGTCTCAAATTTCACAATGTAGGAAAAATTTAGAAGCATTATAATAACATATACAATGTCACATATTTAAAATATGAAACAAAATTTATAACCAGCCAAATGCATTTCCAAATTCTAGAAAATCATTCATCTTACTACCTCTGGCATTTTATACTAATCGCATCTAAAATTCAATATACATCCAAGACAGATCCAATTTATCAAGTATGAAGTAATTACATTTTCCTTAAGTCACAACTGAACATGGTCTGAACATAAATCATGATGCTAAAGTCTTCTGACTTCCTTTAAATTATAATGGTCAATGTAAAACAATTCCTGGTTCTGCTTAGTTCCCTCAGCATCAGGTTTTCCAAATCTTCCCAAATTTCTCTGAATTCTTCATATTTTACATTACTCATGCTGTAATAATATTCCATTACAGGGATAAACCAGTTTGTTCAACCATTACCCCATCAGGGGACACACCCTTTCTTTCCAGTTCTCTGCCAGTAGGAAAAGTACTGCTAGAAGTAATTGTTTATATATGAAGCCTTCCTCTCTGTCTCTGACCTAGGGGTATATGCTTTACGGTATATGACCTACCTTGAGGTCAGAGGGTATGTACTATTACTGACTTTAGTATCATTCCAAATCTTTAAGCAAAGACTGGATGGCCATTTGGGAACATTATTGTTTGGGTATGGGTCGGATTAAAAAGTCACTGAAGTCCCTTATAAATCTGAAATGCTGTAATATTTTTAAGATCCCATTAAATTTCTAGCATATGACAGTTCCCATGCTGGATGCCATGTGGGATACAATGAAAAATAACAAATAATTCCTGACTTTAAAGATCTCACAGGACAAAGCAACATATAATATAAGAGAAACTGAAACTTCATATTAATGTTAGGTTAGTGAAAGGGCGTGTAGCAATGAAATGGTGTAACAGAAAGAGGAGTTCAAGTCAGGGGTCCTGGATTCAAATTCTGATATTGTCAATACCTGTGTTGGACTTTGGCAAATAATTTCATTTCTAGCTTCCTCTTCTTCCAGGGATGTACACATTGATAATGAGGTTGGCTCACACATTGCCAGAGCTAGCTCAGTGTATGGGAGGCTCTGAAAGAAAGTGTGAGAGAGGAGGGGTATTAGACTGCCTACCAAATTGAAGGTCTACAGAGTTGTAGTGCTGACCCCTTTGCTGTATGCCTGGACAGTCTACCAGCGCCATGCCAGAAAACTGAATCGCTTCCATTTGAATTGTTTTAGGAAGATTCTGAAGATCACCTGGCTGGATAAGGTAGCAGACACTGAGGTCCTTACTCAACTAAACTGCCAAGCATTCAAACTCTGCTTCACAGAGCACAAACTCCATTGTTCAAATGTAAAACATGCACTTGTCAAAAAAACTGTTTTATGGAGAACTCATACAGGGCAGGTGTTCACATGGTGGTCAGAAGAAATGATACAATGACACTTTCAAGGTCTCTCTTAAGAACTTTGTAGTTGATTGTGTGATATGGGAGACAATGACATAGGACTGCTCAGCATGGCGTGCCCACATCAGAGAAGGTGCTGTGCTCTATGAGCAAAGCAGAATTGAAACAGCTCAAAGGAAAATCAGGATGCTCAAATTTGGAGAATCCACCCCAAATGTTCACACAGACTATTTGTGACCGACCTGTGGTAGAGCACTCTGAGCTCCTATTGGTCTGATCAGCCACTGTCAGATACACTGAAACTTGACTTTAGCATAGTGGTGTCATTTTGGTCCTCCTCGAGAACGGACAAGAAGCAACCAACCAGTTTTCTCATATGCAAAATGAGTTGGAGAAGGAAATGGCAAACCACTCCACTATTTCTGCTAAGAAAACCCCAACTGAGGTCACAAAGAGTTGAACACAACTGACAAATAACAGCAGTAGCACTTAGCAAGGTGCCTGGCATTGTTGGTGCTTAATAAATGTTTAATTGCTTAATTGATTAACTCTAAGAAGTATTCTTTTCACTTGAGTCCTGAGCACAGGACTCATCCTTACCCTTCACCTTGGCTACTACAGAAGGGAGAGTTCAGGGGAAGGTCAAAGGAAGAGAGGAGAAGGAAGAAGCTGAAGCAACAACATTTGCTTTCTAAAAGCTAAAGTTTGCCTCTATTTGCATAATTCTGCAGTGTGCAGATGTCACAGCATCTGCACGGATGTTCCCACTGGGGAGATGAATCATGGGCTCCTCAGAAAATGCTTGACTTTTGCTTTCTTTTTTCCCCTCTTTTTGCTGTATCCAAGCATCCAGCACACTCCCTTCAGATATTTGGCACTGAAAAGAGAGGGCCCATAACTCAGGCAGCTCATTTGCAAAATCACTTCCACAAAGCCCTTTGCCAGGGCATCCAGGCTGTGCTCAGTTCACATGCTTGAACATACACACAGAGTGTCTGTATCATGTTCTGCTGCAGACACACAAACAGAGACACACATCCCTATGTACCAAGGAATCCCAAACATACTTTGCTGATGATGCACACACTCCCACAGATATATACACACGTGATGTGACTAGGTCTTTCTCTACTATAGACTCCCAGATATACCCACTTAGACAGATACACAAATAGGTCACATGCAGTTATCACAACATTTCCCCCCTGCCTAGGCCAGAAGTTCTCAGATCCACCTCCCAAGATCTATGCAGCTCCAAGAGCCAAGTTGACTCAGGGGTATCATGAGCCTCTGGGATAAGGGCTGAATTTAGTTCATATCAGCCACAAACCATTCCATAGTAGCTCATGACTGCCAGAAACAGTCTTTTTATTCAATCTTATTTGCACACACTTAGAAATGGTGTATTCATTCTTTTAAAGGCAAACCAATTCATTGTTGGATACCTCTAATTCAATTAAATACAATTCAATTTTAATAAATATTTGTTAAATACCTATTGTTTGTACCTAAGCTGGGTCTAGGGGAGATGCCAAATTTAAATAAGATATAGCCTTTACCTCCATAGAGCTCACAATCCAGAGAGATAAGGCAAATATAATGATAATTATAATGTACAGTATTACATGAAAAATGCATTTCAGAAGTACCAAAAAAAAATCTTGGGGGAAAGTTTATTTTCAACCTTAGGAGTCAGAGAGGTCTTCATGGAAGAGATGTCACTTGAGTTAGATGTGTAACCCATGTTTTAGAAATTCTTGATATAAAGACCCTTGGAAGGATTTTTCTCATTCTGTTGTTTCATAGCCTCCACTCAGACAACCTGGAAAAGCATATGCAGTGGGGGGCCATAGCGTACAAATCCTCCACTAGCAAAAAGACTCTTCACTGTATCATTGAAGAAGGTTTTATGGGGTAGCTTGGTGCACAGTGAATAGAGCACTGGCCCTGGAGTCAGGAGGACCTGAGTTCAAATATGGCCTCAAACACTTAACACTTACTAGCCATGTGACCTTGGGCAAGTCATAACACCAATTGCCCCACCTTCCCCCCTCCAAAAAGCATAAAAAAGAAGGTTTTATTATAATAAGGAAAATAAA
This sequence comes from Petaurus breviceps papuanus, assembly GCF_028583685.1. NCBI lineage: Eukaryota > Metazoa > Chordata > Mammalia > Diprotodontia > Petauridae > Petaurus > Petaurus breviceps. Next base: position 8,397,429 of record NW_027185575.1, read on the forward strand.
GTATAAAACCTAAAATGAGAAATCAATCCCAAAGACTTCAGAATCACAGCATTCCAGAATTAGAAGGGACCTCAGAGGCCAACTAATCCAATCTATAATTAACCCACTCTAACAGACAACCTGTGGCATCCAGTCACTGGTTGACTATCTCTGATAATGGATAGCTCTAACTAGGTAAGAAGTTATATCAAGCTTAAATTTCCCTCTCTGCCCTTTCCACCCATTCCTCCCCAGTTTTGCCCTCTGAGGCCAAGCTGAGCCCTCTGGAAATCATTTTATTTGAGGTTTTTTTAAGTTTCAAATAAAATATTAAAAATCATTATAATTGAATCCCTCTTCCAGGAGATAGTCCTTCCTATTCTTGAAGAATTCTATCATGTTCACCTTAAATTTTCTTTCCTCAAAATTAAACACCTCCAATTCCTTCCATGGGTCCTTTCATGGCATGATTCAAGGTCCTTCACCATTCTGATTACCCTCCTCTGGAAGATCACCAGTTAATTTATACCCTTCTTAAACTATAATGCCAGGAACAGAACACAATAGTACAGATGCAGTCTGACCAGGAAGAATACTGTATGGTTATCACCCTCTTGTTCCTAGAAAACAGGCATCTTTTAATGCAGACTAAGCCTGTATTACCTTTCTTGGATACACTGCTGACATATGGAGATTTCAGTTCACCGAAAACCCCTAAATCCTTTTCAGACAAACTGTTCAGTAGTATTTCCCCCATCATATATTTATAAAGTTATTTCTTGGACCCAAGTGCAAGACTTTACATTTATCCTTATTAGTCAGTCAGTCAATGGTCATCCATAAAACGAAGGGGTTAAATTGAATGAACCCTAACATCCCTTCTATCTATGAAAATATGATCCTATGCTCCAGTGGTCTAATTATCCCTCCTGACTCTAAGTCATCTCAAACCTGACCAATTCCTATAAGTCACAAGCTTACACCACAGGTCATTTCTTGTTTAACTGTTGCTGTTTGGATGAAGTCTTTCTCATATGACCTGTTGACTAGAAGTTGGTTGTTGTCCTTCATTCTTGAAGAGGACTAAAATGACATCACCATGTTGGGGTCAGGATACAGTGTGTCTGACTGTGGTCGATCAGACCAATATGAGCTCACAGGGTTCTACCACAGAGAAGGGCTAGACATGCAAGCAAGTTATTCCAACAAGAAGAATCAGGGATTAAAAACTGTCAAGTCAGAAAAAAGATAAAACTTAGGAAAAAATATAGAGCATTCTAGATAAATCAAGCTTGAGGAACAGTGGGACATCCCGGAGGATCTTCTGAAGGGTTCATAGGATCAGAGCTTTAGAACTGAAAGGAACCCTACAGATCACGGGCTCATGGGTAAACTAGGGCCCAAAGAGGTGATATGATTTGTCTAGGGTCATGAGGGGAGGAGGGAATAGAGACAGATTTTGAAAGCCAGTCTTCTGGCTCCAAATACAGTGTTGCTCATTCCCCAAGAAAAGGAAACCTTATTCCTTGGGAGGATGGGGAGATTGGGGAAAGGAGGGGGGTAGAAAGAGGAGAGAGAGAGAGTAAAAGGGGAGAGTGAAGAAAAGAGAGAGAGAGAGGAAGAAGAAAAAGGAGGAGGAGAGAGGGGAGAAGAGAGAAAGAAAGAGAAAGGAGGAGGAGAGGAGACTGAGAGAAAGAATGAGAGGATAGAGAGAGGGATATGGGAGAGAAAAGAGAGATGAGAGGAGAACAGACAGAGAGATAGACAGACAGACAGAGAGAGAGAGAGAGAGAGAGAGAGAGAGAGAGAGAGAGAGAGAGAGAGAGAGAGAGAGAGAGATGAAGGAAGAGAGCTTTATGGAAGCATTCTTTATCATCCCCATCCCTAAATACAATGATGTGTGAGAGCCTTGGCTATCATCCAGAACCTTATTCCTCAGTCTTTCTTTCTGAATATGTTCCTGTGTTTTTTGGTTCCAAGAAGCCTCCTAGAAGGGGGTGAACACCCTCAGGGGAACACTGGTTCAGACCAGCATCTCCTAATATGACTCCATAAATAATGGAAAGATAGACCAGGCTCCCTAGGATGATAAGATACATTTGGCTTTTAAAATAAATAAAATAATTAACCCACTGATTGAGACTGCTGCTCCCTTGATGGGTCATTGGCTCCTAGAACCTGGAGGGTGATTCAAAGCACTCTTGAATGGCCTGGGCCTTCTCACACTCTTTTTAAATCAAGAAAATTTTCCTCATCTGTACTACTTCAGACCATTTTTGCTCCAGGCTGGAAACATTAATAAGTCAGCTCTCTGTCCCCAGAGCATAATTGGTCATGGGGCTAGAGCAAACTCACCAACAGCATGATGTGCCTTGTCCCCCGCTGCTCCCAGCCGCTGCATGAGCTGCTGTGGCTGATGATTCAGAGGCCATTCCCTCACCCCGAGGGCCTGGAGCAGCTTATGGTGCCAGCTCAGGTATTTTCAGGATTGGGGGATGACTGGAACCATGGGTCAGTGCAGAGACCCATGAGCTTAGAGTTTAAGGGCCTGAATTTGCAAGACCTGACTCTACTACCGATGGCCTGTGTGATCTCAAGCATGTCATGAAACCCCTCCTGAACTTGGTTTCTTCATTGGTAAAATAAGTCTAATGTATTTTCATTCAAGAGGTGGCCTGGCCGAATGGATAGCAAGCTGACCTCGAAATCAAGATCTGAGTTCAAGTCCTCCCTTTTATACATAATGTGTGACCCTGGGCATGGAATGGGCATATCTCAGTGCCCCCCAAAGACCATTAAGTGGCCCAGCAGTTACTGATGTGCATTTATGAAAGTTTCCTCTTTGGGAATTACCAATAACAATGAAATCTCAGGTCCAGTTTAAAAAAAAATACCTATACTACCAAGGATCAAATGAGATAATAAATAAGAAAGTCAGGCCTTAAGAGGATCAACAGAAGGAATTGGAGATGTTTACCTTGAAGAAAAGAAGACTCAGATGAGATGTAATAGCTAATAAAAGCAATACTTAGCATTTACATAACATTTTACAACCTGCCCTGCCCCAACCTTTCCAGTCTTCTTCTGCCTTACTTTCCCCCTCCCCCAACTCCTCTTTGATCTGTTGACACTGGCCTCCCACCTATTCTTTGGCTAAGACCCTCCATCTCCCAACTCCAGGCATTTTCACTGACTTTTCCTATTCCTGGAATTCTCTCCCTCTTTATCTTCACCTCCTAGCATCCCTGGCTTCCTCCCAGTCACAGCTAAACTCCCACCTTCTACAAGAAGCTTCTCCCACTTTCCTTTAATTCTAGCACCTTTTTTCCACAGATTATCTTCAATTTATCCTATTATCTCATTTGCATATAGTTATTTGCATGTTATATCTCTCATTAGCCCATGAGCTCCTTGAGAACAGGGACTGATATATGTCTTTCCTTGTAATACAGTGCCTGGCACATAGCAGGTGATTATTAAGTATTAATAAGTATAAGCTTTGGGCAGCTGGGTGACCCAGTGGATAGAGTACCAAGCTTGGAGTCAAGAAGTTGTTCTTCAGTCGTTTCAGTCATGTCCAATCCTTCATGACCCCATTTAGAGTTTTCTTGGCAGAGATACTGGAATGGTTTGCCCTTTCTTTCTCCAGCTCATTTTCAGATGAGGAAACTGAGGCAAATAGGGTGAAGTGACTTGGTCAGGGTCATACAGCTATGTAAGTGTCTAAGACCAGATTTGAACTCAACTCTTCTTGAACTCATCTTCATGAGTTCAAATCCAGCCTCAGATACTTACTTAGTTTTGCCTCAGTTTCCTCATCTATAAAATAAGCCCAAAAAGGAAATGGCAAATCACTCTAGTCTCTCTTCCAAGAAAATCCCAAATGAGGTCATGAAGAGTTGGACACAACTGAAACAACCAAACAACAAAATTTATTGACAGAATGGCTTGCTCCTCAGTGTTTACAAGGCTCTTCCCTTACGCATTAGCAGGATTCTCCCAGAAGCCAGCTAAGTCGCATGCCCCATGTGTAAAGGTTGCATCAGCTGAGCAAGCTGATGGAGTCTACACATCACTATATCTAAGACCACCATTACTGATATGATACAATATGATATGGTATATGATATGATATGATATGATATGATGATATAATATAATACAGTATAGTATAATATAATTAATATATTACACAATATAATGTTATATGATTAATATTATATGATATAATATAAGGTAATATAATTCATATAATTAATGTAATTTGTATAGTTGATATACTATAATGTCACATTGTATCATATCATATATAAGATATGCTCAGAGTAAATACAAGGTAATCCCAGCTCTGGGGACTGGGGAAGACCTGTTACAGACGGTAGGATTTGAGCTAACTCTTAAAGGAAGTGAGGGAAGCTGGATTCCAGACTTGAGGGAGAAGCAGCACAAAGCCACCAAGGTGAAGGTGGATGGTCACATGTAATGAAAAGTGAATAGACTAGAGCTGAACCAGAAAGAGTGGGAGAAGGAGTGATGTGTAAGGAGGCTGCAAAGCTCAGAAAGGGACTGATTGTTAAAGGCTTTAAATGCCAAAGAGAATGTTTTGTTTTGTCCTAAAGGGTACTAGGGAGCTCTAAAGTTTATGGGGGAATTTATAAGATAATCAAATCACTCTCCCAGCCAGAGCCAGTTCCCATCTCCATGTTCACCATCTTATCACTGGCTCTGTCTGCTTCAGCTCTATCCCTGCCCCAACATCATGATGTCTTTGGCTCTGATGCCCCCCATAATAGGTTCTGATTCTGCCTTCTTCCTTAGGGGAAAACAATCACTGGTCAGCTGTGTTTTAAAGGCGTCGTTGGGGGTAAATTTCCCACTACTGGTCAATTGCTGGACCAAGTTACTGGCTCTGGGTATACTAGATGGCCTCTGGAGTCCTTTCCAATTCTGACATTCTGTGAGCTTTGTAACCATAAAGTGCCTTGTAAATGGAAACCACTTATGGAATGTATGCTTGCAAACATACAAGCAGCATTTTTTTTAAGACTGAGAAGTTTAGAAATGGTTGAGAATTTCCTGCAGAAAACACATTTATTCATTTATTCATTCAACAAGGAAATGTTGAATTAAGTGACTATTCTGTGCAAGAAACTGTACTAGGTGTTTAAGATGAAAGAAAAGTAACAATGTTTAAGGAGCTTGCCTTCTACAGGAGGATAGAGGGGGTATAAAGATGGGGAAAGGGAATACAACATATATACGTAAGTACAAATATGAAATCCAATAGGGGACTGGGATGAAAGCATTGAAGATCACAGGAAGCCATCCTGGGTGAACATAAGCACAGATGAGCTATACCCAGGCCTTTGGGGGATATGACCTTCTTGTGCAACACGGAAGTAAACATCTAAGCAGAATAGCCTGGAAAACGGTGACTGCACAGCCTGTGAGTGCCCAGATGAAGTAAGAGGTAATGAGGTTTTGCCAGGCAGGAGCCAACAATTACTCTCTGTTTTGAATAAACACAACATCCCGTGTTTTTACAACTCTTCATTTTTTTCCAGTCTTATCTCCCTTGACTGGTGTTGGTAAACTTTCCATACCCACCCTGCTTTTTCCCTACTTGTCCCTCAGACTTATTTTAAACATTCTTTTTTTTTTAAGCAATTGGGGTTAAGTAACTTGCTCAAGGTTACAAGGCCTGTTATTTCTGGGTGTGGTGCTAAGTATCTGAGCCCAAATTTGATCCCCAGGTCATCTCAACACTGGAGCCTTACTCACTGTGCTACCTGGCTGCCCCAGTTTAAACATTCTTGTCACTGTACATTTGCACACAGAAATGGCCTTCCCTTTCCCGTTTTCTCCAAATCCAAATATTAATTTTGTGTGAGTATATATTTATATATGTGTGTCTGTGGTTTGTGTATGTGTGTATATATATGTTATATATTACAAATAGTATGTATATGTGTATATACATAAAAAGGCATGTGTATGCTGATAAATGTTCAACTGGTTCTAAAAAAATGACATGCTGTGAAGTTTAATCTACATTATTAACATTTTTCCATCACTTTTTCAGTCTAAACAATCAATAAAACAATGAATGAAGCCCTGATTTATCATGTTTGCCAATTTCCAGAATATAAATGCTCCCTTTTTTTTAATGCTCACTTTTTAAACTAAAATTTAACAATCAGTTCTCAAAAGCTGGCTCAAGCTTCCTCCAGCACACACCTGCCTCCTCTCTCCTTCCCCCAACCCTTTTGCTGGAGGAGGGCCATGAAAACTTCAAATTACCTGGAAAGTATTGGGCTTCCTCTCTTCGAGTTGGTGTCTAAATGATATTCCCAGGTCACCTGACCAAAAGGCTTTCATTGGGAGCCAAGGACAAACTGGATGTATATTCGTGGTTCTATGAGGATCCCAGCACCCACTATGTCTAAGGGGACATTCTTGAGCACTCCATGAACAGGAGACAAAGGACTTCCAGCAAACAGGAGCTGTGAATTATCCCTTTACTACACATCCTCCTCAGAGCTTGAATCTGAGCCTTGTACTTGTGGGAGTGTATGTCACAGGTTTTGGGGTACATTTTTTGTTTTGTTTTGTTTGTTTTTTACCAATTTTTTATTATACCACCTTAGTAAATACCCTTTACTAAAAGTATCTCAAAGGCAAGCTGACTAATCTTGGGAGAAAATACACTGGCAGGGGCTTAAAGCCACTGGCATTATAAAATTCCTCCCAATTCCTCAGAAGTACCCCTTGGATTCCAAGGAGGATATATAGCCTTGTCATTGAACCCAGGCCTTACTTATGTGAGTGATAATTGGGAGAAGAATCCTCTGAGCTAGGTGTGGGGAAGGGGGGTGCACTAGTAAATATTTAACAACCAGCTCTTGGGAGGAGATGTTTGCACAACATACTTTTAAGTTTAATCTGCATTATTAAAATTTTTTCCCTCACTTTCTTAAGTCTAGACAACCAACAAAACAATAAATCAAGCCCTGATTCTTAGTGTTTTGCCCATTTCCAAGGTATAAATGCTCAAACTGAAAAATTTAACAATCAGCTCTCACATGCCAGAATCAGCTAACTCCAGCACATCTATTCTCTGAGCTCATATGGCCTGTAAGACACTGATTATAACCTTCCCTGAGTACTAGCCTTTTTAAATGAGTTCTTTAAGAGACAGATCAGGATCATATATGACATATCACAGAATAATAACTCTAGAACCAGAAGGATTCTCATAAGCCATGTAATCCAACCCACTCATTTTACAGGTAATAAGACTGAGGCCCAGAAAAGTTAATTGACTTTCCTAAGCTCACACAGGTAGTAAATATCAGAAGTAGAATTTCAACCTAGGAGGTGTTAAAGGACATTAAGAATAGAAACTATTCGAGAGTTTCCCATTCAAATGTCCTCCTCCTTATTCCCTCCTTCAATATCCAGCTTCCCCCCGGGAAGTTATTTTTGATCCCAACCCACAATAAGCTTTCCTTCCTCTGAACAACCTTAATATGTGTTTTTTTTTTTTCACCGCCTCATCTGATTCATAGAATTCACTATCTCCTCTTATTAAAAGAGCCTTATCTGGTAAGGGACAAATGGAACTTTATCTGAGAATGATAAATTTAGAAGGCATCTAAGGAACTGATAAGGAGTGTGCCTCCTGATTAACTTGATGAAGCAGAAAGACTTTGGGACTTTTGATTGCATCTTCCCATGCTGGGGTATGGACGTAGCACCTCAGCATCTCACAGAGAATGAGTGCTACTGATGAAATGAGTTGATTTGCTTGGATAATTGTGGAGATAGCCATCTATTTGTTCTGACCAATAAAAGAGAGCCTTCAATCACAGTTTTTGCCTTTCCTCCTCCCCCCTCCCTTTTTAGAGGATAGATCAGAGGTAACAGCAGACATGGGTATGAGGAGATATGCTCTGAAGTGTTAGCACCCTATTCTTACCTGCTGATCCATCCCATAAATTCACCAAAGTCCTGAACAAAAACCCTAAGTGAAAGTTAACCTGTTTGATGGACCTATCTAGCAAGTTTTCAAATTGACAGAAAGATTCAGGAACCTTAGGAGTTAAGTCAGAAATGAAGCAGTATCTGATCCTCTCTCCCTCAGATGGAAAAGGTTGATCATTCCACACAAGTTTGTTGAGAGTTGATTTGATCATAAATTCATTTAGATCTTATAAAAACTCCATTTTAAAATTTGAGTATGCTGTTCTGCCTTTAAGGACACAAGAACAGAAAATACAAGTCTCCCTCTTGAAAACAAGTTGATCACAAGACCTGGGGATCTTGGAAGTTGTGATTGTAATGGCATTTAAAGTTCCCCCTGTATTGGCTTGGTTTTCAAATTGATTGTGTTAAAACCCAGAGCTTGTTAATTCCACCTGTGGGATGGACTTGTTGATGTGAAAAGAGAGTCCTGAACTGGGAGGAGCTGGTGACATAGATTTGGAGAGACAAGAGAGAGGCAGAAGAACTTTTTGGAAGCAGCACCCTCGTGGAGGCAGAGAGAGACTGAGAGGATTGCTGGGGGCCACTTTGAATCGCCCTGGACTTTTGAGACCTGCCCCCAGAGCTGCCAAGGACTGAGGAGACATGGCTGTTTTGCTGGTACTTTGTCTGTCTGTTTTGATGTTGTTTTGCCAGATTTGTCCACTGGTGAAAGACAGTCCTGTTGAAGAAGTCCTGGAACCTGGCTGTTGGCTAAGAGCTCCTGAGACTGTCCTGCAGACAGAGAGTGAATACTGTCCACTGGTGAAGGACAGTGCTGTTGTTGCAGGAGTCTGGGAACCTTTCCATTGGTTCAGAAGCCCTGAAGAAGGATTTTCTTGTTGTATGTTTACAGAAATCCTGGGAGAGGGTTTTGCTAATGTTTTCAGGGGTTCTAGGACTGTTCTGCAGACAGAGGATGAATTAATGAAGAGACTGGCAATGTATCTTGTAGCCTTGCTAAGCCTTGTCTCCCCAGGAACTAATATTGCTGAGAACTTGCCTCATGTCAAGATGAAGAAAAGACCTCCATTTGGGTATTAAGTGCTGTGCTTAAACTTGTTGTAACTCTGGGGTAGATTCAATTGTGATCCAGGGGTGGGGAACTTTTGACCTTTTTGTGTTCTGTGGTTGAACAAATGAATGTACTTTACTTAGATTGGAAACTAATCTCCATTTGAGAAGAGGGGCTTTGTGGTGGACTAAATGAAGGTACAGCCTAGGGGTGGAGTAGTATTTAGAACAGGGACTTTCTAATTGATTGAATGAATGGAAGGTCCTGGGGTGGGGTAGTACTTGGAGATTATTTAATCACATTTAATAAATGTTGTATTTTGAATGATGTCATGTTTTGACCTTCTCTGTTCTTAATTTGTCACTGAATAAAATGGAGAGCACCTATGCTGGTATTTTGAACCTTGGGAAGTTGCCTTTGCTTGGCATTACATTACAGAAGTGTAACCAAAAAATATAATAGGGTGTTTATACAGTATTTAGAAGGAGGTATTGACAACACATCAATTCTGAGCTACAATAACTGATAGTAACCCCATATGAATGGGTAGCTAGGTGGCATGGTGGATAGGGTGCCACACTTAGAGTCAGAAAGACCTGAGTTCAAATCTGACCTCAGACACTCGCTGTGTGACCCTGTTTGCCTCAGTTTCCTCATTTGTCAAATGAGCTGGAGAAGAAAATGTCAAACTACTCCAGTATCTCTGCCAAGAAAACCCCAAATGGGGTCACAGAGAGTTAAACACTACTGAAATGACTGAATAAGTTCAACAACAACAAAAAGTTCATATGAACAGCACCCCCAGGGTGGCATTGGGAAACAACTCTCCTGATATCCAGCAATGGAAGATATCCACTATTATACAACCCATAGAATGAGGAAGTCTAAAGGGTCAAGGGGACCAATAACGACAAATGGGACCCTGACACATGATACCTACATTATATCCCTATTAGAACCATATCTGATTAAGGCACAGGACAGGGTCCTTTTCCACACTGGGGGCACACAAATAACCAGTGGAAAGTACAGCTGCACTCCCAGTTTCACCTCTGCTCCTTCTCAAAGACAGGGAACAAGTCCCACTGTTACAGTGGATAACAGTCTATTGACATAATACACGAGAGCTGGGCTTGGGGTCTGGGAGCTCTGGACTCTCAGACATTTAACTAGTTCTGTGACTATGGGCATCAATCTGTGCTTCAGTTCTCCATCAGCAAAACAAAAGGATTGAACCAAATGCTCTCTAAAGTCCCTTCCAACTCTCAATCTCAGTTCCTAAATCCCACTTCAGTGCATTAGCTACATCCTTACTAATGAATTTTTAAACCATACAAATATAAAATATCCAATCACCTTGCAAAGCCCTGGGTGTGGCTACATTGGTCCCATTATCTATATTACTCTATCCTTTCCTTACTGAAATCTCATATACAGAGACCACCCCATGCAGACAATAAACCATGAACTTCATACAATAGAGATTTCCACAATGATGTTAGTTTTGCTATGGCTTTCCTGGAAATGCTTTCCCTTCTAGATTAAATTAAGTGGGTCATGTAAAGCAGAGATACAAAGGGCTGCTACATTTGTATCGTGGGGGTCGATCCCTGTATTCATCTAAGTAGCTCAATGAATAGAGGACTGGACCTGGAGTCAGGAAGACTGGAGTTCAAAACCCACATTAGACACTAGCTCTATGATCCTGGGCAAGTCACTTAGCTCCTGTCTGCCTCAATTCCCTCATTTGTAAACTAGGATTAATAATCCCACCTACCTCCCAGGGCTGTTGGGAGGATAAGATGAATTAATATTTGTAAAGGGCTTAGAGAGCTATATAAATGCTAGCTAATGCTATTATTCAGGTCCTACATATCTGTATATATGTTTGGCATATAGTAGGCACTTAATCATGGATTTTCCATTCATTTATTCATATCATGCCTAATGGAAGCAGGCAGTGAATGCAGAATCATGAGTGTAAATAATGCGCCAAAAGTATAAACCGGGTGGTTAGTCTGACCCCAGCTTAGGGTAGGTTGAATCTTCCCCAATCTGTCCTGGAGAAACGAGGCACCTCCATTCTTTTTTTTGCTTTTTGGAGGGCAATTGGGGTTAAATGACGTGCCCAAGGTCACACAGCTAATTTTTGTGTTAAGTGTCTGAGACCCAATCCGAACCCAGGTCCTCCTGACTCGAGGGCCAGTGTTCTATTCACTATGCCACCTAGCCGCCCCAAGGCACCTCCATTCTTGATACCTTCTCCTTTATCAGCCCTTGAATCATCTTCAGTATCTCCCCACCCCGATCCCTGCCAAGCAGAATCCTTTCTAGCATCTGCCTGCATTGTAGAAGAAAAGCATGAGCTGTGATAAATCTTGTGATATTTATCTCCTGGAATCTGAATGCAGACTGAGTAATAACTGAGCACCTTTGAAACTTATGCAAACATGAGCTCAGGGGAGTACCAAGCTGAATGATCCTCCTTATTTATTAATAAGGTTTTTATTTACTTCAAGTTCTCTCTGCTTCGTATTAGTGCATCCGAAAACACCAATGCTTCTGCTGCTGTTCATTTGTCCCAGGAATGTTTCCTTTCGGGTGTTTGATGATCACTACTTGGGATGCCCTTTGGGGATGAGACATGGGGCTGGAAACGTGGGCAGAGAATAATAAAGCTGGAAACTCTGGAGGTGCCAATCAGGACCTGAATAGGTACGAAGGATAGACATCCTGAATGTTTATTATACATTAGGTGCCATCCAGAGAGAAGGAAGTCGTTTGGTTGTTTCAGTTCTGTTGGACTCTTTGTGACCCCATCTGGGATTTTCTTGGCAGAGACACTGGAGCAGTTTTCCATTTCCTTCTCCAGCTCATTTTACAGGTGAAGAAACAGAGGCAAACAGGGTGAAGTGACTTGCCCAGGGTCACATAGCTATTAAGTGTCTGAGGCCAGATTTGAATTCAGGAAGATGAGTTTTCCTGACTCCAGGCTTAGTGCTCTATTCACTTCACTATGTAGCTGCCCTTGACTGGGCACACACTAATAATCAGCAGCTGATCCCATGGGGAGACAACCTTAGCAAGCGTCTAAGTGCCCCAAGTGCAAGGCTGAAGATTAAACAGCCCCAGGTGGATGAACTCAGTCCTCCAGTCCTGAAAGAACTGACCAATGTTACATGTCAATCATGGCCAGTGATATGTGAAGAGTAATAAAATACAGGAGGGGGTCAAGACGGAAAAAGGTCACATGCCCTAATTTTCACAAGAGGGCTGAAAACTGCAGGAGGGGTGATTACCAAGAGCCATTAAGGTTTCATCAAGAACAGGTCATACCAGATTAACCTTATTTCCTTTGTGGACAGGATTACTAAACTAGCCCATGAGGGGAATTCTGTGGATATAATTTGCCTGAATTTTGTCAAATTTGAAAAAATGGTCTGCTATTCCCACAGAAAAGATGGAGGGGTATGGATTCTACAATAACATTCATGGGTGGGAAACCCGAGGCCTTGAGGCTAAATCCAAACTTCACAGAACAAAACGGTGGTCTCTGGTCTCGAGGGGTCAGGTTGCCCACCCCCTGATTATAGATTAAGGCTGATTAGATCACTAGACACAAAATGTTATTAATGGCTCAATGTCATTGTGAGAAGAGCTCTCCAGTGGAGTACTCCAAGGCCCTGGGCTGTTTAACATTTTTATCAATGACTTAAACTAAGACCCCTCAAATCTTTAAGTGACAAATCTGGGAGAGATAACTAAAGCACTGAATGACAGAGTCAGGATCCAAAAGGATCTGGAGCGGGTGTGGAGGGGAATGAAAAATAAACATTAATCAATCATCTACTGTGTACCAGGCACTGTGTTCAGCACTTTACAAATATTATCTCATTCATTCTTCACAATAGCCCTGAAAAGTGAGTGCTATTATCACCCACATTTTATAGTTGAGGAAATAGAGGCAGATAGAGGCTAAGTGACTTGGCCAGAGTCACAAAGCTAATATGTTTCTGAGGCCAAATTTAAACTCAGGTCTTCCCAACTCCAGGCCCAGGATTCCATCCATTGCAATATGTGGCTGCCTCTTGACAGGCTAAAGCATTGGGCTGACTCTAATGAGGCGAAATTCCATAGGGATAAATGTAGAATCTTCAACTTGGTGCAAAGAAATCAACTTCATATATATAATATGAGAGGAAGAAAAGATTAGACAGCAGTTGTTCCAATAAAGACACAGGGCAGGGTTAGAGGATAGGAAGTTCAGCATATGGCAGCTGTTTTATGTGGCTTGTTAGATCTTGGGATTCCCAAAGAAAGGCATATATTCCAGAAACAAAGAGGTTATAGTCCTTCATTGTACTCTGTCCTTGTCAGACCTCATCTGGAGTCTTGTGTTCAGTTCTGGATACCATGGTTCAGTAAGGATATTGGTAAGTAACAGAGTGTTCAGAGGAGGGCAATAGGAATGGGGAAGGGCCTTGAATCCATGGCACATGTGATCTTGTTGAAGGAACAAAGAAAATTTGGTTTAGAAAACTCCAAGGGACATGATCATTTCCTTTATAAAAAAATTATTTTTAGTTTTCAACATTCATTTTTGTAAGATTTTGAGTTACAAAGTCCCCCCCCTTAATACCCTTCCCCATGACACCATGCAATCTAATATAGGCTTTATGTGTACAATCATATTAGGCATGTTTTCACATCAGTTATGTTGGAAAAGAAGACATGATCACTTTCTCTAAGTATCTGTATCAGCAATGCAATATTCACAATGCCTATGGAAATTACAGATATGCTGATGTAATTATCCATCACAAAATATATCAGGCTTGCTATATGGGGGAATAAACTGGAACATTTATTAAAATACCAAAAGACTGAGTCCTAAAACCAGAAAGTCAAAGCCATCAGAGTAGTTATGAAATTGGCACAGGTAGATAAAGTAGAAAGCACCCACATTCTCAAGCCTTTAAAACAGAACAGGCTACCTCAGGCAAAGGTCCTCCTCTCCCCACTCACAGCAACCACCCAGCGTCCAGGAAGCGCGCTCCCAGCAGCTCCGGCCCCTGGCAGTCCTCAGCAGGAGTCCTTAGAAGAAATTCTGACTGACTCAAAAAGGGGTTCGCGCTTCCGCTGCTGCTGCCTCTGCTGCTGCTGCTGCTGTTGCTGCCACTGCTAGCCACTGCAGGAACTCTAGCTTGGCTTCTGCTTCCTCTTGCTCCACCCCTTCCTTCTACATCAGCAAGTCCAATGGGGCATGGAAGATCTTTAAATCCCATAACCCTTACAGTATCTCAAGGGCTTTCATGTGAAGGAGAGACTAGACCTGTTCTGTTAGGCCCCAGAGGACTGAACCATGAGTAGCAAAGAGGTGGATTTCGGTTTGATTTCAGAGAAAACTTCCTAATAATTAGATCTAGCTGTCCAAAAGGAGAATGGATGTTTTTATAAGTTTAAATATATTTTTATTTATTTCATTAAATATTTCTCAATTACATATTTTTAATTTTAACATTTTTTTTAATTTTGAGTTTCTAATTCCCTTCCTCCCCTTTCTACCCCTTGAGAAGGCAAACCATTCAATATCAGTTATATATGTGAAGTCATTAAAAATATATTTCCCTATTAGCCATGTTGCAAAAGAAAACACACACACAAAAAAAACAAGAAAAACAAAGGAAGTGAAATTTCATTCTACACCCAGAATTCACCAGTTCTCTCTCTGGGGGTAGATAGCCTTTTTCAAGAATGGGCTCTCTTGAAAGGTGGTGAATTCCCCCTTTTTAGAGATCTTCAAGCAGAGACTGGACAAGCATTTGTCAAATATATTAAAGCATAGATTCCTTTTATATAAGGGTCAGACTCATAGAGGGCCACGGTGGTCCCTTCCAATTCTCAAATTGTGTGATCTTGTGAATGGAAGGCAATCCCATGAAGATGGCACCAAGACCTTCCTCATTCATTTTCCCCATTATATTCCTTCCTTTGGAAGAGGGGAACCACCCCAAAAACTTTGGCTGCAAACCTGGCTATTATACTCCTTGGACAATATGAACTTATAGTTCATGTAAGGGCTATTCTAAACGCAGATTTTTTATTGTTCAGTCTGATTCTTTGTGACCCCAATTGGGGTTTTCTTGGTAAAGATACTGGAGTGGTTTGCCATTTGCTCCTCCAGCTCATTTTACAGAGGAAGAAACTGAGATGTGAAGTGACTTATACAGGGTCACACAGCTAATATGAATCTGAGTTTGGATTTGAACACAAGACGAATCTTCCTGACTCCAGGCCTGGTGGTCTGTGCACTATAGCACCACCTAGCTGCCCAAACTCTCACCAAGAATCAAACAAGACTGAATTAAATTGGACAGAGCAAAATTATGAAAAATTAGTCTATCAATATGAGAACCAGACATGACAGAATAGATTAAATGTTTTTATATATTATAATAAATTATTATATAAACAATATGTATAATAAGTTATAATAAAATCAATTTTTTAAATTTTAACATTTTTTTAATTTTGAGTTTCTAATTCCCTTCCTCCCCTCCCTACCCCTTGAGAAGGCAAACCATTCAGTATCCGTTATATATGTGAAGTCATTCAAAATATATTTCCCTATTAGCCATGTTGCAAAAGAAAACACACACGTACACACAAAACAAGAAAAACAAAGAAAGTGAAATTTCATTCTATACCCAGAATTCACCAGTTGTCTCTCTGTGGGTGGATAGCCTTTTTCAAGAATGGGCTTTTCATTACAAGGGCATCAAACTTTCCCCTTTATCCTTTAAGAAGATGCCCATGTTCAATGATGAAACTTAATACAACTATTTTATTTTTAAACCAGACCTGTGATTTTATTGGTACAGGGAATTCTTGATAAGGGAATTCCCTTTTCCAATGTAGATTATCATCTACTTAAGGTCAGAGATTAGGTGATTTGCCCAGGTCATATATCCAGTATATCTCAAGAGCAGAACTTGAGCCCAGGTCCTCCTAACTTTGAGGCCAACCCTCAATCCACTATACCATGCTGTTTCTGAAGTGTAATTATCCATCCTGAATCTACAGAACTCAAGGAATAATGGGAATCCAAGTGTAGACAGTGAGAGAAGTGTGCCCTCAACAACTGTCAGAACCAGCCATTTCCTGAAAATTGGTATGCACAGATGTTGTTGTTCATCCTTTGTTCTTGAAGACATCAAGATGTCATGGGGTGATATCTTGAGTTGTGCATGAACTGGATATAAGTGGGGCAGAGCTGGGCGAAGTCAGCCTCACTCTCTCTTTCAGAGTCACGTGAGTCCAATGGCAGGACAAAGGTCAAAACCACAGGTGATGGACACAGTGGGTGATGGCCTTAAATTAAAGTCTTTCCCAGGTCTCCATACCCATTCAATGACTAGGGGCACAGATAAGATATCTTTCATGTTCAAGGAGGAGGATAAGTGATATAGTCAATTAAAGAAAACAGGACACAAACCTTACTCTACAACTCATCAAGGAAAACCTCAAGGTTCTTTTCTGATTTCAAGATTCCTTTCCCCTACCCCTCTCATAAAGTCTAAGTCAACCCCAACCAACTCCTCTGTAGCTTGCTTTATGAAAAGCATAAGCATATTGAGCAGTAGGGGAGTAGATAAAATGTATGACCTGGAGTCAATATGATCTCAGAAACTATGGACTTGTGACCCTCCCTGGGCAAGTCCTGCTCCCTCAGTTTCTTCATCTGTAAATAAGGAATAATAATAGCACCTAGATGGTTCAGTAGATAGAGCTCTTCACCTGGAGTCAGGAAGACCTGAGTTCAAATTCAGTCTCAGACACTTAGTAGCTGTGTGACCTTGGGCAAGTCACACCCTATTTGCCTCAGTTTCCTCATCTACAAAATGAGCTGGAGAAGGAAATGGCAAACTATTCCAGTATCTTTGCCAAGAAAACCCCAAATGGGATCACAAAGAGAACACTGACAAAATGGAGAACCGCTGGAGTTCCTCTCTTCACCTGATGCATAATGCACAGAATCCTCTTTAATCTGCCCCATCCCCACTCCCATGAAAAAGGGAGCTCTCATTTGCCTGCAGGATACTCTCACATTTGTGTCCAGGATGAGAGCATCTCCTCATCCCAGACATCAGCTCCCATTTTGTTTCTTCCTGGGACAAAATAGACCAGACAAATGACCCCTGGAAATCTGACTGGATAGCCTACAATTATTTTTTTTTCACTAGCTGAGAGACATCCTTCTCTCAAATGATTTCTCTCCCAAATTACTGTCATTTTTTTTATTATGGTAAATAGCAAAAAGACTCTCCATGGGGCATGCAGTGCTCTGCCTACCTCCGGATGTCTGCAAGCAGCACCCAGAATCCTCTCTCCCCAGGAAAAACAAATAAGCAAATAGATCTTCTCCCAAGCCAGAGAGAAGGGTCTCATTAAAAAGATGGCCAACCCTAAAAGTACATTTCATGCATATTAAAATCCAGGGGAAAATATCTGGAATGAAACCAGCCTCCTGTTTATTTTTCAATGCAAGAGAAAGGGCCAGAAGAGCTCTGGGAAATATTTCCCTGAGATTCTCCCAAGGACCTCTCCAGATTTTGCACCTGTTACAGGTTATTCTCCCAGGCTTAGATAGACAAGGCAAAGGTCTTGGAATCCAGCTAAGATGAACATAAGGTGGCATCCCCAGTCTGATTCTAGAGAGGAAACCAGTGTTAACATGAACCCCCCAGCTCTGGAAGGCTCCATCCTCCACGACTGGAAGAAGTTCCACCAGAGCATAGAATCTCTCCATCGCTTCCAAGCACAGTTCAAGGGGCCCTTCTTTATCCTCCTAATTATTAATGTTTTCTACCCCATTCCAAATTATTTTCTGTTTATTTTGCATACTTCTATTATACTGCATAGTATTTTTGTTTTTGTCCCTCAGTGCCAAGCATAGTGTCTTTGCATATAATAGGTGCTTTAAAATGCTTGTTGGATTGTATCTATATTATATATCTCGTGTTCCTTTCCACGAGGGCCAAGACTAATTCATTTTTTTTCTTTGTATTACCAGCACCTAGGATAAGTGGTGCAGTGGATAGAGCATCTGACTTGGAGTCAGGAAAACCTGAGTTCAAATTTGATCTCAGATAATTACTAGCTGTGTGATTCTAGGCAAGTCAGTTCACCCTGTTTGTTTCAGCATCCTCATCTATAAAACCCTAAATGGGGTCACAAAGAGTTGGTCATGACTGAACAACAATATCTAGGATTGTATCTTGCACATTGGGGTTGGAGGGGTTGAAGGTCCAAACATGATTTTATAGTGTGAACAACACAATAGATTATAAAGTTTTAAAGGTAAATTTCAAAGGATCATTGTTTTATAGCTAGAAAGCACCTCTGAAGAGGGGTGTAGGACATTCAGGGGAGAATAATACCTCTGCTGTGAGGGCTGCTCATCCACCTTTTGTGTCCACCCAATTCTCACCTGTGGCTCCAAGAAGCTGTAGCATGTGCAGGGGCCATGACCTAGTAAAACCATCTTGGTATATGGGTTAAACCAGGTTGAGGATAACCAAGGGGGTCTCAAACCTATAAGTGAGTTAGAAGTGTGTCTACCCCGAGCAAGTGAAGACTCCCCGGCAGATGAGAACAATTTGTTCCAATGACCATGAAGGTGGCTGGAGCAGGCACTACGAAACACTTAGAGCTTTGTCAGGCATCAAAGATGCCAGGGTCATCCACTGCTTCCCAACCCATGCGCCAGTCTCATCTTGACTTTTTTTCTTGCCACTGGACTTCCATGACTCTGGAAGACAGGGTGAAATTGAGCACTTTGTGTAGCTTTGCCTCACTTAAATCCAATTTATTCACATGAGCCAAAAGATAACACTCGTGCCATTTTACTGTTTATGGACTATTTGTGCCCAACCTGTATAGAGCCTTCCAAGCTCATATTGGTCTGATCAGCCAGAGTCAGATACACTGTACCTTGACCCCAACACAGTGACGTCACTTTGGTTTTCTTTGAGAACAAAGGACAACAACCACCTCTGAGGACATCTAGTCCAACCCAATTTCCCTCCCCTCCTTTTACAGATGAGAAAACTAAAGCCTATCAAGGTTCAATGACTTGGCCAAGACCAGAACTTTTAAATTTGGTGATTTTGTGACTCCAAGTTCAGCATTCACCCCATTATGCCCATATGCCTCCAAGTATGGAAACTCTCCACAGGTACAGAATAGCAGGTCCGTGTGTGTGTGTGTGTGCACGCATGTATGTATATGTGTGTATACATATATGTGTAGATACAGATATAGATATATAGATATACACACACATACATATATAGAGTCATAGAAAGTGCCTGGGGTACTGACAGTTTCAGTAACTCACCCAGAGTCACATAAGTAGTATGTGTCAGGTGAGGGTTTGAACCCAGGTTTTCTGGGTCTCAAGACTAGTCTACCATTCACATTAGGTCTAATAGGAGCCTGGAACACTATAGGTGCATAATAAATGCTTCCTGAGTTGTTCTGTTGTTGAATGCCCCTACCTTGTCAGCTCTAGCCCCTGTGCTCTCAGACTTCCCCCAATCCTACCCAACTCACCCTGTTCTAGAAACAAATTTCTTGCACCATCCCCAAAGGAGCAACCAACCTTGCAAATAGGCAGGTACCTGCAGAAAAGAGATAACAATAGATTTTATTTATATAATCCTTTAAATGTCTAATCTCAGTTGATCCTCATGACAGCCCTGGAATGTAGCTGATGTTCATATCTTCATTTTTCTTTTCTTTTTTTTTATCTTATTGAATTCTTAGCATTTTATTTTCTCCTAATTACATGTAAAAACAATTTTTTAATTACTTGCTTATTTTTAGTTTTCAATATTCACTTTTGTAAGATTTTGAGTTCTAAATTTTTTTGCTTCTGTCCCCTTCCCCTCCCTAAAACAGCATGCAATCTGATATAGGCTATACATATACAATCACATTAAATGTATTTCTGCATTAGTCATGTTGTGAAGGAAGAATAAGAACAAAAGGGAAAAACCATGAGTAAGTGAAAAAAAGTAAAGAAAACAGTATGTGTTGATTTGCATTCAGAATCCATAGTTCTTTCTCTGGATGTGGATGGCATTTTCCATCATGAGTCTCAAAACAATTTTTAAGATTTGTTTCTAAAACTTTAAATTCCAAATTCTCTCCCTTCCTCCCTCCTCACCCTCCTTATTGAGAAGGCAAGCAATTTAATATAGGTTATACAGGTGTAGTTACATTTTCATATTAGTCACATTGTGAAAGAAAATATAAACAAAAAAATAAAGAAAAATAAAGAAATTTTTAAAAGCATATTTCAATCTGTATTCAGACACCATAAGTTCTTTGTCTAGGGATGGATAGAATTTTTCATCATAAATTCTTCTGACTTGTCTTGGATCATTGTATTGCTGAGAATAGCTAAGTCACCCACAGATGATCATCTTACAATATTGCTGTTACTTTTTATGCAGTACATTTCAGTTTGCATCAGCTCATGTAAGTCTTTATAGGTTTTTCTGAGAGCATCCTTTCTCAGGATAAGAAATCATCATTTCTTACAGTACAACAATAGTCCATCACAATCACATAGCACAATTTGTTCAGCCATTCCCCAATTGATGGGCATCCCCCCAATTTCCAACTCCTTGCCACCAGAAAAGAACTGCTATAAATATTTCTGTAAATATAGGTCCTTTTCCCCTTTGTTTTTATCTCTTTTGGGATACAGACCTATTAGTAGGTCAAAGCGTATGCATGGTCCTCTAGTCCTTTGGGCATAGTTGCAAACTGCTCTAAAAAATGGTTGAATCAGTTCACAACTCCACTAACAATGCATTAATGTCTCATTTTCCACACATCCCTTCCAACATTTGCCATTCTCCCTTTCTGTCCTATTAGTCAATCTAATAGATATGAGGTAGTATCTCAGAATTAGTTCAATTTGCATTCCTCTAATCAATAGCAATTTAGAGCACCTTCTCATATGACTATGGATAGCTTTGATTACTTTATCTGAAAACTATTCATAGCTCTTGATCATTCGTCAATTGGGGAATGGTTCCTATTTTTATAAATTTATAAATTTTATAAATTTAACCCTACATATTTGAAAAATCATTCCTTTATCAGAGAAACTTGCTTCAAAAATATTTTTCAGTTACAATTGCTAGATTTATTTCCCTCCATCCTATTCCCCCACTGTTTATTAAAATCTCTCTCTCCTTTCACCCATTCCCTTCTCAAAAGTGTTTTACTTCTGACTAACAACTCCCACAATCTGCTCTCCTTTCCATCACCCCTCTTTATCCTCTTCCCCTTCTACTTTCCTATAGGGTAAGACACACTTCTATACTCAATTGAGTGTGTATGTTATTCCCTCTTTGAGCCAATTCTTATGACAGTAAGGTTCACTCACTTCCCCCCACCTCCCCAGTCTTCCCCTCCACTGTAAAAGCCTTTTCTTGCCTATTTTATGTGAGATAATTTACCCCCATTCTACCCTTCCCTTTCCCTTTCTCTTAATTCATTCCTCTTTCTCACACCCACAATTTTATTTTTTAGATATCATCCCTTCATATTCAACTCACATCTGTGCCCTCTACCTATGTATACTCCTAATTGCCCTAAAAATAAGAAGTTGTTATGAGTTACAAGTATTATATTCCCATGTAGGAATGTAAATAGTTTAACATTATTAGGTCCCTCATGATTTCTCTTTCCTGTTTACCTTTTTATGCTTCTCTTGAGTCTTGTATTTGGAAGTCAAATTTTCTATTCAGTTCTGGTCTTTACATCAAGAATGTTTGAAAATCTTCTATTTCATTAAATATCCATTTTTCCTCTGAAGGATTATACTCAGTTTTGTTGGGTAAGTGATTCTTGGTTGTAATCCTAACCCCCTTGCCCTCTGCAATATCATATTCTAAGACCTTTAATAATCTAATATTGTTGTTAAAACTTGTTATCCTGACTTTGGCTTCATGACATTTGAATTGTTTCTTTCTGGCTGCTTGCAATATTCTCTCTTTGACTGGGAGCTGTGGAATTTTGCTATAATATTCCTGGGAGTATTCATTTGGGGATCCCTTTTGAGAAATAACCAGTGGATTCTTTCAGTTTCTATTTTATCCTCTGGTTCTAAAATATCAGAGCAGTTTTCCTTGATAATTTCTTAAAAGATGATGACTAGGTTCTTTTTTTGATCATGGCTTTCAGGTAGTCCAATAACTTTTAAATTATTTCTCCTGGATCTATTTTCCAGGTCAGTTATTTTTCCAGTGAGATATTTCACAGTCTTCTGGGTTTTTTTTTCATTCTTTTGGTTTTGTTTTATTGTTTCTTGATTTCTCATAAAGTAATTATCTTCCATTTGTTCAATTCTAATTCTTAAGGAATTATTTTCTTCAGTGAGCTTTTGTCCCTCTTCTTCCATTTGATCAATTCTGCTTTTCAAGACATTCTTCTCCTCATTGGTTTTTTTGTCCCTCTTTTACCATTTGGCCTATTCTGGTTTTTAAGGTGTGTAATGGTAATGTAATTTTAAATTTGAAGATCCCTTTGTGTTGGCAAAAGTAGCAGGTACTTAACACTTAGTAACTGATCAAGCCTCTGATTGGGGGAACAAAAGGTATGAACTTCTGTCCCCTTGTTACTGACATAACAGGAAATTGGCTGAAGAAAGTACATAATATTGTGTATATAAGAAAAGTCCCAGAGAAGCACAGTCAGAATCTCCTTGAGACTGATATCTGGTGGCAGAACAGGTACAGAAGACTGGAGAACTCAGTCCTGAAAACTTGTCTTGGTGGAGCTTCTTCTGAACAGAAGCCCAGGAGCCAGGAGCCCAGAAGCCCAGATGACTGAAGCATGACCAGGATGCTGACTTTGTTTGTTTGTTGCTTGGTTGAGCCTTGAATTCCTTGGAGCAGAAATGGTGAAGGAGCTGACATGGCCCAGACCCTGTGAATGCCAGTGTGGAGCAGGACCTCCCCAGAGAGCTGGTCAAGGAATGGGGAGCTTTCTGCCATTGAATCCAGGTAGAATCTGGGACCATGGAAGGGGATCCAGGGAATCTGAGAACAGGCCCCAAGTCAAGATGAAAAGACCTCTCCTTGGGTACTGAGTAATTATGGAATTATAGTATACTGGTGACCTAAGGGGTGGAGGATTTTGTGTATGATACTTAGTAAGACTTGGATGAATAAGTGACTGATTGTACTTTGAGTACTTTGACTATTGTTACTGATTAGTGACTGATTTGCCCCAAGAGTGGAAGACTTTGACTATGATACTTTGATACTGATAAGTGACTGATTGAATTAACTTAAGAGTGACTATTTTGTGACTGATTGAATTAATTTGAGTGACTATTTTACTTTGAGACTATGTTGTGAATATTATATTGTGATTTTTTGTGATAAGTTGAAATATGGTGAATGCTGTATTTTGAATTATGCTATACCTTGATTTTCCATGGATGTTTTGCTTTTGTTATGGAATAGAGTGATCACTATACTGAGTAATCAGAATCTTAAAAAAAAAAAGCTGCTCACAGTAGCAGTTCTTCTGAAAAGCTTCCGTGCATGGCATTAAAAGGTGCTATTTTCTTCAGTATTTTTTTGTGTCTTCCTTACCAGGCTGTTGACTCATTTTTCATGATTTTCTTGCATCACTCTCATTTCTCTTCCCAATTTTCCTTCTACCTCTTTTACTTGATTTTCAAAATCCTTTTTGAATTCTTCCATGGCCAGAGACCAATTCATTTTTTTTTGAGACTTTTGATGTAGGAGTTTTAACTTTATTATCTTCTTTTGATATTATTGATATCAAAATATATTTTGATATATTGATATTATTTTCTTTTGTGTTTTGATCTTCCTTGTCACCATAGTAATTGTCTATCATCAGAATTTTTTTCTGTTTGTTTTTCCCAGTCTATTTCTTGACTTTTAACTCTTTGTTAAAGTGGGGCTCTGCTTCCAGGGTGGAGGGCGCACTGTCCCAAGCTTAAGGGGCTTTGTGCAGCTGTTTTTAGGGATACTTCTAAGGTCTGTAAATTTTCAATTCTTCCAAGATATGATCTAAAGAGAAGTGTGCTTACTACTCTCTTGGCCTGTACTCTGGTCTATGAGTGACCACAAGCACTCTCTTCTGCCCTGGAACTGTGAGAACGGCGCCCCCTACACTGCAAGCCACAAGCTCTGGTGTGCTGGTGCTCCTCCTCACACTGGGACTGCCACCCAGATCTGAGCATGGGCAAAGCAACAGAGTCCTGCCCCCAGTGTTAGCAAAAAGACCCATGTAATGTCCTTCTGATCAGTTGTTCAACTCCCTTACTGTCTATGAGATGAGAGCTCCAGAAGCAGCCACTGCCACTGCTAATTCAGTGGCTCCAAAGGCCTGCCTCTGGTTTGCTGGGACCCAGTGCACACTGGCAAGGCCTATGCTGGACTGTGCTCCATTCACTCAGGATGGAGACAGACCTTTCCTGACAACCTTCTAAGTCATCTTTGACTTGAACATTATTTTAACACATCCATTTGTGGGTTCTGCTTCTCCAGGAATTGATTTATGGCATTATTTAGAGGTGGTTGGAGGGGTTCAGTGGAGAGCTCTGCCATCTTGGCTCCACCTTTCCTCTGCTTTTAATATCTCCATTTTTCTGATAAGGAAACTGAAGCTCTGAGGGGTTTGGGTTCTGAGGCAGCCAGGCAAACAGTAAACAGAGTCTGGAGGCAGGAATATCAAATGAGATAACATTTATAAAGTGCTTATAATTGGGGTACACAGTAGGCACTACATAAATTCTTATTCCCTGACATAGCTAATTAGTATCAGAGGCAAGATTTGAACCCAGCTTTCTTCTTAGTCCAAGTCTAGACCCCTTTCTACTAAACCACACTGTTGAAAGCTATCCCAGGCAGAGAGTGAGAAAATGCTTAAAAGTATTATCTCATTTGATCCCCACAACAACCCTGGAAGGAAGGTGCTGTCATCTTCCCTATTTTTATTGTTGGAGAAACTAAGGTAGACAAAGATGAAGTGACTTGTCCAAGATCATATAGCTAAGCAAGTATCTGAGGCCATATTTGAAGTCAGGGTTGCCTGACTTTAAGTCCAATGCATTATCCACTGAGCCACCCAGCTACCTCTGCTGTAGATCCAGAAGAGGAATCAGAGCCCATTTTACAGATGGGGAAACTGAGGCCCTGAAAACAGAAGTGGCCATATAAATCCAGTGAGAATCCAATGAGATAATGCACACTATATGTGCTCCATTAATGAGATGATAGATAGAAATACATTATCTGTACAATATAAATGACAGCTGCTGTTGTTGAAAAAGTATAGAATCTAGCTAGTCTAGTTTCAGGAGACCCAAGTGAAAAGCCCATGCTTTTTGTGTAACTGTGGATAAACAAAGCTCCCTCATGGGCCACCTCCTACAAGAAGCCTTTCCTCATCCCCTCCCCAGTTGTCAACACCCTCCCCCACTTCCAAACCACTTTGTATTGACTTATCTGCTTATAAATTGCTCCCACACACACCCTTTAGAACGTGATATTAGCTGGTTAGGGTTAAAATTTTTATAGCACTTAAAAGTTTGCAAAGAACTTTACAGTATTATCTCATGTTATAACCCTGGGAGATAGGTGCAATTATTGGGGATAAGCCCTAATATTATGCCAATTGGGGATAACCCCATTTTTACATATGGGGAAACTGAGGCCAAAAGAGACTTTCCCAGGGTCACACAGCTGAATAAGACTCTGAAATGGGATTTGAACTCAAGGCTGCCTGATATGAAGATTCACCACCTAGTTATCTCAGGGGTCCCTGAGGGAAGAGATTTTTTGTTTATTTGCTTGTTTTCTTTTGCATTTCCAATGCTTGACATATAATATAGGCTTAATAAAAGCATTGCTGAATTGACTGTAACTTAACCTCTTTGTGATATGAGTAACTCTCTAAGAGTATGAGTTATAAGGAATTGCTGTTCTGCATCTATAAAAGGAGGATCCACATTGGGTGTTTCCTACTTGGAGAAACCATAGGTCAAACCCAACAATGACTTCAATGCAACCTTGATGTCCCTTCAATCATATAGATCCATTCTTTTTCTAGTGTAAAAAGAGGTTTGCCCTCTGGGTCTAATAGAAACTGCTGCTTCTCCACTCTCTCTCCATTATCTTCTCTCCTATTGTTCAGGTCTCACAGAAGTCACTGGGGTCTCTAAGCAGGGAAGCTTTGAGCTCAGATGTCCCACAGAAATTTTTCTGGGTGTTATAGGGGGGGGGCAGGTAATGAGCTGAGCTGATGCAGATAGATACTAACTCTGTGTTTGAAATAATAGTACAGACAATAAAATAAGATTTAGAATCAAAAGGAAGGATAGTTTCTATTTTTGTAAATTATTTAATTTTTTTCCAATTACATGTAAAAACAATTTTATAGGTTTTAAAATTTTGAGTTCTGAATTCTCCTCCCCCCTCATTGAAAAGGCAAGTAATTTGATATAGGTTATACATATGCAGTCATTAAAAACATATTTACATATTAGACATGCTGTGAAAGAAAACAGACCCCCCCAAAAAGCAAGAAAAATAAAGTGAAAAATAAAAAAAGGTATGCTTTGATCTGCATTCAGACTTTCAGAAAGAACTGAATAAGTTGTTTCTCTGGATATGGATAGCATTTTTTATCATGAGTCCTTCAGACTTATCTTGGGTCATTACATTGCTTAGAATAACTAAGTCATTCACAGCTCATCATTGTACAATATTATTCCTGTTTCTGTGTATAATATTCTCCTGGTTCTGTTCACTTCACTTTGTATCAGTTCATATAAGTCTTTCCAGGTTTTTCTAAAAGCATCCTGCTCATTATTTCTTATAGCACAATAGTATTCTATTATATATCACAACTTGCTCAGTCATTCCCCAGTTGATGGACATTCCCTCAATTTCCAATTGTTCACCACCACAAAAAGAGCTGCTATAAATATTTTTGTACATATATATCCTTTTCCTTTTAAAAAAAATTCCTTTTGGATACAGACCTAGCACTGTATTGCTGGGTCAAAGGGTATGAACAGTTTTATAGCTCTTTGGACATAGTTCCAAATTGCTCTCCAGAATGGTTAGATCAGTTCACAACTCCATCAACAATGGATTAGCGTCCCAATTTTCCCATATCCTCTTCAACATTTAGCATTTTCCTTTTCTGTCATATTAGCCAATCTGATAGGTGTGAGGTCTTACCTCGGAGTTGTTTTAATTCACATTTCTTGAATCAATAGTGATTCAGAGCATTTTTCCATATGACTAGAGATATATTTGACTTCTTCATCTGAAAACTGCCTGTTCATATCCTTTGAGCATTTATCCAATAGGGAATGACTTGACTGCAACCTCCCAAAACTATATTCTTTTATAAATAGAGAGCACAGTGAACACAGAAAGAGTAATAATATGGATTTGTCAGGAGCCAGGAAATGATCTTGAGTGGGAGAATAGGCTGGAGACAAGCAGAATAAGACTAAAAAATGCTGTCTGTCCCCAAGGCTGAGTTCTGTGCCTAGGGAAGCATATGGAAAGAGCATATGTCTTAGAATCAGGAGGTCTGGGCTCTGGCACATGGTAGCTATGAGACCATGGGCATGACTCTACTCTGTAATAGCCCTGACAAGTGGTCATCCAGTCACTGCTCAAAAGTCTCCAGGGAAGGTTTAGTACTTTCCAAGACAAGCCATTCCCTTTTTGGATAGCTCTGGTTGCCAGGAAAGTCATCTTAAGCATCTACCTGAAATCTCTATCTCTGTAACTCCCCCACCTCCACCCTTTGCTTCTAGTTCTGACCTCTTGTGCCAAGCAAAATAAGTCTTGGAATCATAAGTAGAAAAGTCAGGAAGATCTGGGTTCTAATGCTACTTCTGGTATTTACAAGCTGCAAGACCTGGGCAAAGTCCTTTAGCCATTTTGTGCATCAGTTTCCTCATTTCTAAAATGGAGGTTGGCCTTGGTGGTCTCTGAGTTCCCTTCCAGTTGCTTTCGTTATGCACTATGATTGATAAAAAAAAAATTGCTGGATTTCTGGAAGGAGGACCTCAGACACCATCGAGTCCAGCCCTCTTCCCATTTTAAAGATGAGGCTCAGAGGGGTTTTAATGACTTGCTCAAATTCATACAAGTCCCACATGGTAGAGGAAGAATTTGAACCCAAGTCCTCTGATTCCAAAGCCAGCCAGCAGTCTTTTTATTCTTGTGTTGTTGTTATTCAGTCGTGTCTGATTCTTCATATGCCCCTGTGGGATTTCCTTGGCAGAGATATTGGAGTGGTCTGCCATTTCCTTTTCCAGCTCATTTTACAAATGAGGAAACTGAGGCAAACAGGGGGAAGTG
Source organism: Petaurus breviceps papuanus (assembly GCF_028583685.1). Taxonomy (NCBI): domain Eukaryota; kingdom Metazoa; phylum Chordata; class Mammalia; order Diprotodontia; family Petauridae; genus Petaurus; species Petaurus breviceps. Next base: position 8,425,893 of record NW_027185575.1, read on the forward strand.
AATTGCCTGGGGTCACACTGACTTAATAAGTATCTGAGGCCAGATTTGAACTCATGAAGATGAATCCTCCTGACTCCAGGCCCAACATGTTATCCACTGCATTCCCTCGACCCCTTCTTTTACATGACACCTTCTCCCCAAAGAAATTGGAAATGGACTTGTGATTTCACTGGCACAGGGAAGTTCCAGATAAAGACACTCCTCGGGGCAGATTGGCATTTTTTCTGCGACTTGTAGTGTTAGAACACTAAGAGCTTAAATAAGAAGTCCAGCACCACACAGCATGTGTCAGAAGTACTCAGAGGACACAGATCTTCCTGGCTGGGGGGCCAGCACTCTACCCACTGACTCACTGCCTCTTCCTCAAACAGAGGCAGAGAAAGAAGAACATAGGAAGTTCATTATTAGAAGACAGTCCCTGAGGGACTGAGTGATTGTGAGGGGGTAATTACCAGCTGGTTTCCTTGCTATATCAACACCCAGAGGTTCTTGATACTTGCAAGATTGATGATGCAAATAGCACAAGAGGCTAGCGTTGGCTTCATCTGCTGGAGTATTTTGTGGTGTCTGTTCATAAAGCCCAGACCTCCAATCCATTATCACATTTCTGCAAAGGTATGCAGGCAAACATGACCTGTACCATGCTTGGTCTGACAGTGAATCATCCACAGCACTCCCTTGGCAACTGAAGGTTAGGCCTCCACAATTCTAGGAAAGCCAATCATTGCACTGAAACCCTGAGGCTAAGGAACTGGCATCCCACAAACAAGGCCTGCTCAGAGCAGCTCAGGCTCAGACTTGGAAATCTCTCTGGAAACCATCACAGAGGGTCAAATGATGCCGGTGAAAGACCTTGGAAACTGTTATATCCAGCCTTCTCTGGAAACTGAGGCCTAGAGAAGTTAATGAATCTGCCCAAGGTCACACAATTAGTAAACACCAGAGACAAGATTCAAACCCAGGTCACCTAACTCTGGAGACCCTTTTTCTTCAAACTGTACTTGGACAAACAGTGTCCCCTGGAACAACAGGGCCAAGCTATTGGAAAGGGAGGGGAGATGTTGTCAACGTATCTGGGACCTTATACTATGGTCTGAAAAAGTCATCTAAACAAGGTTACTGATCTCATAAATTGGTTCCCCTTTCTTGAGAAGTAGTATGGAGATGTGGACGGAGCATTAACTATAAGCCCCATGAGGGCAGGGACTATTTGGCATTATTACGGCAGCTAGGTGGTGAAGTGAATAGAGTGCCAGAGTTCAAATCTGGCCTAAGAAATTTACTAGTTGTGTGACCCTGGGCAAGTCACCTAGCCCTGTTTGCCTCAGTTGCCTCATCTGTAAAATGAGTTGGAGAAGGAAATAGGAAACCATTTTAGTATCTCTGCCAAGAAAACCCCAAATGGGGCCAAAAAGACCTCACAGAATTAATTGAAACAACTGAACAACAACAAAAATAAGTAAACATCCAGTCTTCCCAATAGAATATAAGTTCCCTGAGGGCAAGGCCTGCTTCCATTTTGTCTCTGTCTCCCCGGTGCCTAGCATAATACTAGGCACATAGCAAGTACTTAACAGTTAATCATTGATTAATTGCTCCAATTTCTGTTCTCTAGGGTTAAGCCAGACAAATTGAATTACTTTTTCCTATGACAACTCTTGAGAATTCTGAAGAATATTGTCATGTTCTCTACCCCCAAGTCTTTTCCTCCTCCAAGCTAAACATCCTCAGTTCCTGTAACCAATACTTACATGACCTGGCTTTCATACCTGTCACCATCCTGGTTACTATTTGGAGTCAGAAGGGGGATGGCAAGAGGGGGAGAAAACAAGCATTTATTAAGTACCTACTAAAGGGTTAACCACTTTATAAATATTATCTCATTTGATCCTTACAACAATCCTGCGAGGAAGGTGCTATATTATCCTTAGTTTATAGCTAATGAAACTAAGGCAGGCAGAGGTAAAGTGATTTGCCCTGGATCCTACAGCTAGAATGTGACTGAGGCAAGATTTGAACTTAGGTCTTCCTGACTCCAAGACCAAACCTATTACCCATTGTGCCACCTAGCTGACTCCTAGAAAAGATGGGTTCAAATCCCAGTTCTACTTTCTACCAGGGAAAACTTAAGCACATTATTTAACCTCTCTATCCGTGCCGCCCATCCCCCCCCCCCTGAAGTGGTTGAACTAAATGGCCTCTGAAACTCTGAACATATCATTCTACTCTAGCCTTCCAGTGATTACAGGGCCAGAATTGAACAGGAATTAGACCCACTGTGGTATCACTCTACAAATCCTGTGCTGGTCCCCAACCGGCAGGCTTGTGAACAAGGAACTGTGGTAGCTCACACTTAAAAGTTTGTAAGGTCCTTTATACAGATTATCTCATTTAAGCCTCACAACAACCCCAAAAGGTCAGTGCTGAGGATATAATCATCTCCATTTTACAGAAGAGGAAACCAAGGCTCAGAGGTTAAGTGACTTTGTCTATGGTCAAAAAGCCAATGTCAGACACAAGACTTAAACCCAGGACTACCTAACTTCCAAGACCAATGCAGTTTACTTCACCTTTCCCTGCCTTTCTAATAATATCAACCCCCCCCCATCTTTTACATCTCACTTCTTTCTCTCCTAGTTCCATTCCCACCTTCCCAGAGGAAGGGATCATTTTTAGGAGTTCATCCAAGTACCTAGCATACATAATCATTCACACACACACATACACGTCTCTGTAAGGAGGGAGGCAATGACATCACTTGGAGACTATCCCACAACTTTGAACCGATTTCCACTGCGCCCCCCAGAGTCACACCTTAACAGCTATCAAATTAAGGGGATATGGGTGCACCAGCTGAGGCAGACACAGGATATAGGCTAGAACCTTCCGGACAGGATCTACAGTCTCCAGCTGGCCTTCCCCAGGCTAAATAAACCTCCCAGCTGGAGAAAATGCTTCACTTATCCTAGGCCAAGTTCTGCATGAAAGGTTCCTGGCGGTCCCTTTCTTTATGGAAGGAGAGGAAAAAAATCTCTCTTCCAGAAAGACAAGACCAAGCTCCATTAAAGGCATCTGGTAAGCCGGGAAGCAGGTAGAGAGGCAACTGTAGCCTAAAGGGAGACAAGGAAAGATTTGGCCTGTCAGAATTAAGTAGCACCATGGAAAGGACCCAAAAAGCAAACATGGGACAGGCAGGCTATGATTCCAGGCCTCAGAGGAAGTGATTGATTCACCACAGGTCCCAGAGGCTTGCTGGAGAAGGGACATCTAAAGCCTCAAAGTATAGGCCAGCTGAGAAAATACTCAAAACAAAGCAGGCCAATTGGAGGAAAGATTTCTTCTACATCGGAGCCCTGGGAAATACTCCATAAAACAGCATCCTCTTCCTAATATAGAAAACCTGTGGGACCCAAGGGGGCCAGATGTGCTCACAGCTGCATTGGGATGCACTGAGGAAGAAAGACAAAAGTCTAGCAATATCGGACTGGTAGTGTTTTAGGAGGAGTTAGAGGAGGCCCAGGGCCCCCCAGAGGGCTTGGTGCATGCCCAGGCATCAAACCAAGACAGAGAAGTCATCCTGAGCACCAAAACTGCATTATTGTCAGTAGTCAAAGCTTCTAAGTAGTCTAGACCTAGAGGCAGCTGAGTGGTATAACAAACAGAGCACTGGCCTGGAGTCAGGAAGATCTTGGTTCAAATCCTGCCCCAGATACTTTGAATCTGTGTGCCCCTGGGTAAGTCACTTAATCTCTTTCTACCTCAGTATCCCCTTTGTAAATTATGGATAATAATAGCCCCTACTTCACAAGGTTGTTGTGACAATTAAATGAAATAATATTTGTAAAGTATTTTACTAACTTTAAAAGACCATAGAGAACAAGTAAATGTTTGCTGCGGTTGTTGTTACCTAGTATTTGGGAGTCTCAGCCCCTTACTCCTCTGCACATACACTCCACATACACACCACCGGCACTTTCGTGGTCTGTAATGGTCTCCTTGTTCCTTACTCTTGACACTCCATCTGTCCATTTGCACTGGCTGTCTTCCATGCTTGGAAGGTTTTACCTCTTTATCTCCATCTCCTGGCTTCCCTGACTTCCTTCAGATCCCAACTAAAACCCCATCTTCTGCAAGAAGCTTTTCCTGATTCCCCCCTTTAATGCTCATGTCTTCCATTTAAAATTATCTCCAATTTATCCTGCTCCCTTCTAGAGCTATGGTCTTTATCTGAGCCTTTAGACCCTCCTGGACCTCAGTTTCCTCATCTGTAAAATGAAGAGGGCTGGACTAGAAGGCTTCTGATCTATGATCCTTATCTAATCCTACAAACGTCCCTGGGCCTCAGTTTCCTTATCTGTAAAATGATAGTGGTCAGACTAGATGGCTTCTGAGGCCCCTTCCAGCTCTAAAACTCGATTTCCTTTTTTCCTATGATTCTTCCTAAGACATTCCATGGTTCCATGATTCTGTGCTAATCCTATCTTCCTTTGCCCCATTCTGTAGGTGATTAATCAGAGGTACAGAGAAGCAAGTAGCATTTCCAAGATCACCTCTGCAAAAATAAGCCAGAGATACCATATTCCCTGCCTCTTAAGTCACAGTTCTGAAGATTCCGTCCATCCATTCTACCTATAATGCTGACATGAGCCCTGTTTGAAAGAGGGGAACAACCATTCACAGACCAAAACTGTTATAGGACTCTGGGATGGAATGATGGCGTCCAAGCCTGTCACTGCCTCCATTCAAATCCATTCAAACACAGATTTCCACAAGGGAATAGAGAGTGGTGGGCTGTTGATTAGCTTAATTTTCAGCTGCCATCCCAGCAGGGTGCTCTTTCGAATACTGCTTTTTCCACTTTGTTTTTCATTTCTTCCAGGCCCCTGCTGTGAGCGAGAGCTGCCCACAGATTATTTTTCCTTCCCCGGTGATACATTTTTTCCTTCCCCAACACTCTTATTACAATACGCCTTCTAATTTAATTAAGGCATAAATTGTACTAAATGGGGGGGGGGGGGAGGCCAGGGGAGTCCCACCCCTGTAGGGTAATCAGACTTCCAACACCATGGAAAAATCAGAGATTAGAACAACAACTTAACTCCAACGTAATTGTTTTTTATCATGGTTTATCTGCCTGTCTATTTTAATAGATCATCAAGTGAAGAATAGGGAGGCATAAATCCACCAGGCCCCAGGAATCAATGCTAGAGACACAGAGAGGCTGGGGAAAAGCTCTCACCCATAATTAGCTGGCAGATTGAGATGAGCCCACGATGTGACATCTGGAAGTTAAAGGTCTGAGGCTGTGGGAGATGGGGTCAGCTCTTTGCTTCCCTGGGCTGGATCACATTCAAACCATGTTCAATACAAGAGTTAGACATTATCAGGGTTGGGAGAGCAAAATGTTTTCTCCATCAAGATGTTGTCAGAGGATACACACCTACAGATTGCAGGACCTCAGACCTGAAAGGTGTATCTAGGTCTCTTAGAGAAGAATGGTTTCAGAGGGGCGGCCAGGTGGCTCAGCGAGTAAGAGTACCGGCTCCAGTGTTGGGACGACCTGGAGATCGAATCCTGGGCTCAGACACTCAGCACCACACCCAGAAATAACTGGCCGTGTAACCTTGAGCAAGTTACTTAACCCTGATTGCTTAAAAAAAAAAAGAGAGAGAGAAGAATGGTTTCAGTTCAGTCATTTTTTCAGTCGTGTCTGAATCTTCCTGACTCATTCTTGGCACAGATACTAGAGCGGTTTGTCATTTCCTTTTCCAGCTCATTTTACAGATAAGGAAACTGAGGCAAACAGGGTTAAGTGACTTGCCCAGGATCACATAGCTACTAACTTTCTGAGACCTGATTTGATCTCAGGAAGATGAGTCTTCCTGACTGCAGGGCCAACAACTCTATTTACCACACCACCTAGCTGCCCTGGAAGAATCAATAACTCTCTGTAAAGGGAATGGTTGGACAAAATGGCTTCTGTGGTTCCTTTCATAATTTCTAGAATCATGAAATTCTAGAATTAAATTAAATTCTAAAAATGTCCTTAATGATTTTTCTGGAATGGTGGTTTCTAGAATTGTGCTCCTGTGACCTGTGATGCTATGGTTCTATAACTTGTTCTGTTTGACTAAAGGGGGCAGAACTTGGAACTAGTAGAAGTTACTAATAGATCATCAGGTGAAGAATTATTGGGGTAGGGGGAAAACTTAGGCTTGACTTAAGGTGGGGGAGGGAATTTCTTAATAATTAAAGCTGTCCAAAAGCAAAGACCTGGTACAAATCTAACCATGGCACTCTCCTGCTCAACAACCTTTCACGGTTCCTCATTGCCTCTAGAGTAAAATACAAAAGCATCTAAAGCCCTTATAAAATGGCTCCAACCTATCTTTCCAGTCTGATTTCACATTAGGTACTCCCCTCCACACACCCTATATTCTGGTCATATTGTTCCATCTTCTGTTCCTTAGATATAACATTCCATCCCCAGCTTCATTGCTCTTGCATCGACCATCCCCCATTCAGGAAACGTAATCCCTCTTTACCTCTGCCCCTTAGGATTGCCAGTTTCTGTCAAGACTCAAAGTGTGTTCCCTCTCCCACAGGAAGCTCTTCCTTGGTGCCCTCTAGTTGTTTGCATTCTCTCCCTTCTCCATAAATTAGCCTGCATGTGCTTTTCTGTTTTACACACTGTATCTCTTCAGTAGAATGGGAGCTCCTTGAGGACAGAGACTACTTTTCATCTTTATTTTCATCCAAACCTTGACTGTAGTAGGTATTTAATAGATGCTAATTGGGACATGAATTGAATTGGACTGGGTTGGATTAGACTGGAATGGAATGAATTGGAATGAAATGGAATGGAATAAAATGGACAGACTATCTCCAGTGGTCTTCCTTCCCCCCCCCCCAGGATTCCAAAAGGGTTCTATATGTTTATCTAGTTCCACACATTCTCCTCACTGGAGGTCTTCTAGAACACTTAGTAAGCTTTAAGCAGTGACTTGTCAAATATGTTGTAGAAGGTATTTCTATAAAGACATGTTGGACTAGTCCTTTTGGACTCTGATATTTTGTGATGTGGTGAACTCACCACCCCAATGCTGATTTGTTCTTATTCAGCTGTCAAACTCTTCATGACCTCATTTGGGGTTTTCTTGGCAGAGTGACGGGAGTGGTTTGTCATTTCCGTCTCCAATTCACTTTACAGAAGAGGAAACTGAGGCAAACAGGGTTAAGCAACATGCCCAGGGTCACACACAGTAAGTGTCTGAGGTTGGATTTGAACTCAGAAAGATGTGTATTCCTGATTTCAAGCCTAGTGCTTTATGCTCATTTTTCAAACAAGCTCTAATTATACATTCAATCCAATTCAGTAAATATTTATTAAATACTTACAGTAGGAGGTTCAAGAAATATGGATAGACAATGAACTATCCCTGCCTTCTAGGTGCTTATAGTCTACAGGATGGGGGGGGGTAGAACTTAGAGCTAAAAGGGCTCTTAGAAACCATCTAGTCCAAGTTCTTTATTACACCAAAGAAATTGAGGACCAGAGAAAGGATTAGGGTCACACAAATAGGAAGTAGTAGAGGTAGCTGGATGTCCAAGCAAATAGAGAGATGGTCTTGGAGCCAAGAAGACCCAAGTCTGATGCTGAATAAGGGGAGCAGAACCAGGAGAACATTGTACATAGTAACAGCAACATTGTGTAATGATCAACTATGATAGACTTATCCCTTCTCAGCAATACAATGATCTAAGACAATTCCAAAAGACTCATGATGGAAAATGCTATCCACATCCAGAGACAGACTGAATCTGAATGCAGATCAAAGCAGACTATTTTCACCATTTTTTGTTTTTTCTTTCTTATTATTTTCCCCTGTTGTTCTGATTCTTCTTTCACAACATGAATAATGTGGAAATATGCTTAACATGATTGTACATGTATAAGCTATATCATATTGCTTGCTGTCTTGGGGAGAGGGGAGAGAGAAAAGGAAGGAGGGAGAAAAATTTGAAACTCAAGATCTTATAAAAGTGAATGTTGAAAATTGTCTTTAAATGTAATTGAAAAAAAATCAAATACTATTAAATGGAGGAAAAGAAGACCTTAGTTTGAATTCTGCCTGGCTGTGTGACACTAAAATTTTAGCCTCAGTTTCCTCATCTGTAAAATGGAGATAATGATAGCACCTGCCTCCCAGGGTTGTTGTGAGTATCAGATAAGGTAACTCACAAAAAGTCCTTTAGCAAACCTTAAAACACCATGTAAATGCTATTTATCATTATTGTTTCTGTTGAATTTTTTCTCAAAATCTACCTGGTTGAAACCTCTACACCCTGTTCCTATTTCTGTCCTCTTGGGCCAACCTGAATGAGTTTAAGGCCTCTTTCATATAAACTTGGTTTCTGGGCTAGGAAATATTTCTTGTCACATACAGAAAGATGCTGAGCCAACCAAGCCCAGGGAAAGTACAATGTAGATAGGTACCCTGGAATATCCCCCCAAAGGAATGCATGCCCTCAAATTTATCACTTCCTTTATCACTGCTGTAAAATGTAATAGCAAATAAATGAGATCCTCAGAGATTAGAGAACCACAGGAGAATAGAAACAAGTTGCCCAGGACTGTACCAAATAACAGATGCTGTGATATTGTGTCTCTTTGTTGTTACATATTTTATAGAAATATATATGAGAAAGGAAGGGTAAGAACAGAGATAGGCAATGAGAAGAAGGGGGTGGCAGGAGAGAGGAAAAGGGGAGGGGAGAGAGATGAGGGACAGACAACAAGATGCACGTAGCAGAGAGGGAGGCAGGCACAGATGAGAGGGAGGAATGATATAACGGAAAGTAACAATGAGAGATAAAGACAGAAATAGAAAGAGAAGAGGGAAAGAGGTAAGAAGAGGAGAGAAAATGGGAGAGAGGGGAAAGAGGCAAAAGAAAGAGAGGAAGAATAACAAGAGACAAAGACAAAAAGAGAAAAAGGGAAGAGGAGGAAAAAAGAGAATGGGAGGCAGAAACATAGAGAGATGAGAGGACTGATTGAGGAAGGAAAAGGAAAGAGGTAAAAGAGGAAAAGGAAGAAAGACTCAAAGAGAGGGACAGAAAGAGGGAGGGCTTTGGGAGGGGAGGAAAAAAGAAGAAGAGAGAAAGGAAGAGAGACCAAAAAAGACAGAGGCTCAATCAGAAGAAAACAGTGAGGGAAAGAGGCAAAAAGGGGAAAAAGAAGAGAGAGACAGAGAGATGGAAAGGGAATGATAGGAGAAAGACAAAGAAACAATGAAAAGAAAGAGATCAAAAAGAAAGAAGGGGAAAGAGAGGAGAGAAGAGAGGAAGACAGAAGATTGAGATCAATTACTTAACCCTCAATGTTCAAGTGAATTAGGAAAAAGAAATCCTTCTTTTCCACCAAGGTTTAATTCAGGTGGAAATTAAAAACATGTGGCTGATGTGATAAATGGTACAGCTCACTCTAGGATATTAAACATTGAAAAGGTTGAGTAACAGCCCCTAATTACTCTTGGGAGAAGGGGCTTCCTTCCTCCCTTTGGCCTCCTGCCCAGCTCATCACCTGGACTATTCCAACAGCTTTCTATTTTTTGGGACCCTGCCAATCTTCCCCAGCACCACCATCCATTCCCATGTTCATTACCTTTCCTTTCCTAATTTGTATTATGGATATTTGTATAGGAGCTAAATTCACACACACACACACACACACACACACACACACACACACACAATTCTGAGCTGCTTGAGGGTAGGGAGGGGGTGTTACTCACCTTTGTCTCCCCCAGGGCCCAGCATATCATGCACATACACTCTGAGCATCCTCTGTGACCAGTTTGGAAGGATTACTTCTGTTTGGTATCTTTCTGCCAAAGAGATCCAGCCCCCATTTACAGTTCCCATCACCATGGGAATGATGAACCAAGATGGACAAACCCTGAGCTGCTACACACAGACCATGACTGGTGCCATCAACCCCAGCTCTGCTTTGCTATTTTTAAATGTAACTCTTGTCACTTGTGACTCTGCTCCATCAGTTTCTTATTTGCGTAAAGAAGGGAGAGATCTGTCTTCCCATAAAATGCCCTAGGATATACTTTAGTTGTTAAATTATAGCTGAGAAGGAGAAAGGATGTCAGAAAATCCAAATCAGTAGAGGTAAGACTTCTGTAGTGGTCAGACCACATTCACTGTACTGGATGTCATACTTTAAGACAAATATTAATACTCCTCAGTATGACAAAAGATGGTAAGCAGGTTATGAAGGGACTGACAATCATGCCTTATACAAATGAGGATTGCATGAAGGGGCAATTATCAGACTAGGGGACAGATCTAGAAGGCATGCTTATCAAGTTTGCAGACAAACACAAAGCTCAGGTGCCAAGGTCAGGACCCAGAAAACTTTGGCAGACTGAATTTAACTAATAAACTGAAATTCAATGTTGTGTTGTTGACCAGCAATACCACTACCAAGTCTATATCCCAAAGAGATTTTTTTTTAAAGGAAAAGAACCTATATGTACAAAAATATTCATAGCAGCTCTTTTTGTGGTGGCAAAGAATTGGGGGTAAGGGGATGCACATCAATTGGGAATTGCTAAACAAATTGGACAGCTAGGTGGCTCGGTGGATAGAATGCTGGGCCTGGAGCAAGATTTATTATTCTGAGTTTAAGTCTACTAGCTGTGTGACCCTAAGCAAGTCAGTTAACCCTGTTTGGCTCAGTTTCCTAAATTATAAAATGAACTGAAGAATAAAAACAAAAAACTGGAGAATAAGTAAGTCAGTTAACCCTGCTTGCCTCAGTTTCCTAAATTATAAAATGAACTGACATATCACTCTAGTATCTTTGCCAAGAAAGCCCCAAATGGGGTCATGAAGAGTTAGACATGACTAAAAAAATGACTGAACAACAACAAAGCTGTGGTCTATAATTGTGAAGGAATACTATTGTTCTGTAAGAAATGATGAGCAGCATGCTTTCAGAAAAACCTAGGAAGACTTATATGAACTGATGCAAAGTGAAATGAGCAGAACCAGAAGAACATTGTACACAGTAACAGTAATAATATTATATGATCACCAACTGTGAATAACTTAGTTGTTCTCAGTAATACAATGCTCTACGACAATTCTGAAGGACTCATGATGAAAAATACTATCCATCTCCAGAGAAAAAACTGATGGAATCTAAATGCAGATTGAAGCACATCTCTTTTTACTCCCTTTATTTTTTTCTTTTCATCTGTATTTTCTTTAACAACATGACTAATATGGAAATATGTTTTACGTCACTGAACATGTATAACCTATAGCAAAGGGCTTGTGTCTTCTCAAGGAGGGGAGAGTCATTTGGAACTCAAAAAAAATTTTTTTTAATGAATGTTAATTGTTTTTACATGTAATTGGGAAAAAAAATTTTTAAAACCCAACTAGTCATCCACCAGAGGCTTGAAAGCCTCCATGAGAGGGAACTCATCATAATTGGAAGCAACCCATTCTGCCTCATTCTTAGGTACTGTTTTTCTTGCCCAACCAAGTCTTCTACCTCTAGACAGGTCAGTTTGAGAGAAATTAGAGGAGAGACTTATGTTCTCCTCCCTTTATATGAATCCCCCTAAAACAGCCTAGCTTTATATTCCATTCCTAAATTCTCCTTCTCCTAAGGCTCTTTTCCTCTTCCAGGCCTTAAGCTATGGATTGGCCCTGAGATCAACTCTCAGGCCAGGCCCTGAGCCACAGAATTCTTCACAGAGGTCCCAAAAAATTCTGAGGAGAGCAAAGTTGAAGAGGTTCTTACTTCTCCAGTAGAATAATATAAGGGCAGGGAATTGGGTGAGTTGGGTTTGGGTTTTGGAGTTTTGGGGTTTTTTTGGTCTTTGAATCACCAATGCCTAGAATAGCCCCTGGCACATAATAGGCTCTTAATAAGTGCTTTCTGAATTAAATTATTCCTCTGACTTTCTCTCAGACACAGAGGCTGACCTGACAGCTGCCACCTTTCACTGCTGGCTGCCCAGAGGGACATCTTACTTCATCCCTTCTGGGCACTCTTTCACTTCAGGGTCTCTACACAAAAAAAAGAAATTACTTGGTTTTTGTTTATTTATTTGTTGGCTTTTCAATACTAGCATTCTCACAAGGAGCTTCTTTAAGTCACTCCCAGTAGATAGAATGACTACAACAGCCCAAAGGAATAAGGAGAAGAAACAAAGAACCTATATTATCCACTGACTAGATAATTCTGTGTCCTATAGGAAGAAATTTTTCATGACATCATGATGGATATAAGCTGATGATGGTGGTGTTAATGATAGGTGACACACATTATATTTAGTTTTTGTCTTAGTATCACCATGGTGTCACACAGTGCCTAGCCCATATTGTAGATCATGCCCTGCCAAGCTTTAGCGTTGGATTATTCCCACCATTCTCCACATTTACTCACAAACTTGCTGCTTGAATGTAGATGGAGAAAATCTCATGAAGCCATTATGACTGGGGCCACTACCACTTTATGTTACATAACCTCAACTGGGCCCTCACTGCTGCTGGACAATCCTACTACATCTCCCTTATCAACTCACTATCCCATTTTCTACAACTCTTCCAAACCTTATCCCTCCTCAAATTTCCCCTAATTCTTCTTCTCCCAACTCTCTCAACTGAGAACCTGACCTTGTATAGGGGAAAAAAAAATGAGGCCATTAATTGTAACCTCCCTGTTTTCTCCGCCCCCCCCCTCATCTTATATCACCCAGATGCTTCCTGTCATTATCTCCTCCTTCACTCCTGCCTCACAGGAAGGGGTAGCCCTTTTCCTTGCCAAGGCAAACCCCTCTACCTGCACACATGACCTCATTCCATCCCTTCTCCTCCATCAGATTGCTCCTTTCATCATCCTTACTCCTTCATTTATCTTCTATCTCTCCCTGTGCCTATTAGCTATAGCCCTACTACATACAAATATGCCCATGTCTCCCCCATCCTCAAAAAAAACTTATTTGATCCTTCTATCCCCACTAACTATTGTCTTATATTTCTTCCATTTTTGTGGCCAAACTCCTTGAGAAGGCCATCTACAATAGGTGTCAGTCAATATATTTATTGTTGGTCAATAAACATTTAGTATTTAAAACATTAATTTTAATTTAATTTAAAACATTAATTTATTAATGCTAATGAAATCAATTTAATTAGTTAATTAATGTCAATTAGATAAAACCATTTCATTTAAAATAATTTTAATTAATTTAAAACATAAATTTAATCATTTAAAACATTATTATTTTCAGTCAATAAACATTTATTAAGTATCTACTTTGTGCAGGCACTATACTAAAAGGCAGGGATAGGAAAAACACAAAACACAGTTCTTGCTGTCAGAGCTCATGATCTAATAGGAGAATACAATACATAAAAAGAGACTGAAAATGGGGCAGGGAGAGGACAGGAAGAGAGGAGAGAGTGCTGGGCAGGAGACATACTGAAATCCTAAAGCCCAGTGTGCCCTATGCCTCCTCCTTAAACTGAGAAAGTGGGAGGAGCTATCTGAAGTCCACCCCCAACCCTTTCCAATCAGAGAAAGGGAAAGTCCCAGGAGTAGAGGTTACTGAGAAGGTCTTGAGTTTCAGAGCTGATTCCATCTTGCAGGGAGATGAGTTTTGAAGACGATGAAAAGAGATAACAAGTGGAAAATGATGAGATTAATGCCCTAAGATCCCTCCTTACATGAGGGATCTAGGAGGAGGTCTCCTTTGTCCCCCTTCCACTGTCTCCAATCATATTTAATGAGGTAGAATGAAAAACCTCACAAAGGAGACATTGATCAGCACCCATAAAGAAACACTACAAACTAATTAATGCCCTCTCATCACACACCCCCTTACTTGATCTTCAAAGCTCCAGATTTATAATCCTATGACCCTATGATCTGCCCAAGATGAAAGATATATGGGGGAGTATTTGAAAATATTGGAATATTATACGATAGAATAATTCCAAGGTGCTTCCACTTTCTCTCCTCTCACTCCTTAATTCCCCACAATCCAGCTTCTGACCTCATCATTCTATCAAAACTGCCCTCTCCAAAATTACCAATAATCTCTTAGTAGCCAAATCCCATGCCTTTTCTCAGTCCTCAATTCTCTTTGATTTCTCCATAGTCTTTGACTCTCTCTTCATCTTAATACTTTCCTCTCTCTAAGTTTTGGGGGGCATCTCTCTCTCCTAGTTCTTCTCCTACCTTCTCTGTTCCTTCTCTGTCTCCTTTGCTGGATCCTCATCCAAGCCAAACCCACTTACTGGAAGTGTCCCACACAGCTCTGTCCTTTTTATAAATGAGAACACCGAGGCAAACAGAGGGTAAAGTGATGTGACCAGGTTCACAGAGCTACTAAGTATCCTAAGCAGGATTTGAAATATCCACAGAAATAAGAATTGTTATTATTAAGAAGATCTCAAAGCCCTAAGAGAGAAATCAAATCTTGGTAAGTGCCTGATGCCAGCTTTGGATTCTTACTCTGGGTTCAGCTTTCAATGCACTCTATTACCTAGCAAGTCACTAATGGTCTCTGTGCCTCAGTTGCCAAATCTGTTGAGGGGCCTGGAATGCATGGCCTGCAAGAGCCCTTCTAACTCTCCCTCTATGATACTATGATCATATATCTGAATTCATACATCTAAATATATTTAATAAATTCTCATTGAGTGATTGATACATAGTGCTTAAGATTTGCAAAGTATTTTATATAATATACAAAGATATCTGTATATACATATATGCTTATGTATATAAATGCATATGGTATGGATATATTATGTGTGTGTATTATATACAGACATATTTGTATCTTTAAATATGTCTATATATACACATTTATATGTGTGTGTGATACACACACACACACACACACATAGGGGGAGGGTGCCTTTTCTAGAATCTCACAATTATCCCATGGAGTACACTAGTATTGTCATTTCCTTTTTGTAGATGAGGAAACTGAGGCTGGAGGACATCTCCCAAGGTCCCATAGCAAGTGTCTGAGGTGGACTGTGAGGCCAGAACTTCCTAACTTCAAGTCTAACATTTTATCCAGGATTTACAACTGTAAGGAACTTTATCTAGGCTTATTTTACAGTTGAGGAAAATGAGTCCTAGAGAAGTGACTTGTCCAAGATCATATAGGCAGTAAAAGCTCAAATTCAAACCTGTTTTTTAAATTCTAGAACTATTCCTCTTTCCCTTATGCTATATTGGTTTTGTGTGTCTCTTCCAGTCTTGCCTTCCTTCAAGATTTTTAACACTGAACAGTTTCTTAATGGCAATTGCAGGCATTTCTTCCCTTAGCCCTCTGTTCCAGTGTCCAGGCAATTTGGAAGAAGGCTGACCTGGGAGTCACAGAGTAATGTATGTTCTTGGCAGCTATAAGACAAGGAGCACCCTAAAACTTCTGTTTCTTCAGGGACTAAGATCAAGGGATTGTAACAGGGCTTTGTACATGCCCAGATCACCCAAGATGGAGGCACTCATGGGGGAGATGTTGAGGACCTAGTTCTAGGAAAAGACATTTTGCCCTACCACGGGCTTAGGAGGAGTTTCTTTCCATTGGCTATGTAGCCAATACAGGCTCCATCTGTAAAACTACCAGCTTAGGATAGATAGTCTTGCTCTCTCTTTCCAGCTGTCAAGGTCTCATTCTCCAACAGCATGGCCACCATGAATTAAGATGGGTTTAGGAAGAGATATTTTTCTTCACTGCCTTTAGGCCTTGTGGCCCCAGAAAATTCAGGCTGGGGTCTGTCTACTTCCTTCATCCTTTTCAGCTCTAAGAATAGGCTGTGGAGTCCTAGACCTAGGAGCTGAAGCAACCATGACTGTGGAGTCAAGATTCCAAGTCAGATGTTGCTTCCAGCACATCAGGGAAGCCCCTGATAAGCCAGAATGCCAGAACATAAAAATAAGGGGACTTTGGGCTTGCACCTTGGTGGGACTGACACTATATAGGAATTGAGCTAAGCTATAAACCTTATCTCCCTCTCTACCCAGAGATCAAGGGGGTAGGCCCCCAAATGGTGGGGGGAAGGGATATAGAAATGTTCTCGCTATACTTGTGAAATAAATATTCCTTTGTAAAAACTAGACTGTTAAATAATTAAAAAGAATTGGAGTACTTAGGGAAACCTAAAATTGGAGGAATAATGAGGGTTTGAGCCAGTGGAAGACTAGATACCTACTCTCTGCCCCCAAGCCCTTTAAAGGTACCAGAAAACCCTGGAGAAGGGCAGGGGGTGAGGCCTGGGTGGTAGGAGATCCAATGTTATAGAATCATGGATCCAGAGCTGGAAGAATTATTAGAAGTTGGTTGGCCATACAGCACAACTCTCATTTTACAGATGGGGAAACAGGCTGAGAAGGGTGAGGTGACATACCCAAGGTTACATAGGTGGTGTGTGACAGGTCCTATGACCTCAAACCCAGTTCTTATTTTACTTTACTATTTTCCCTCCCCAGGTTGTCAAAATTTCCATTATTGTTAAGATAGCAGACAGGTTGAATGTCTCTCAGGGAAAGGATTAATGTTAGTGGAAGGGATTTTGAACAGGAATTTAGTTTTACTTAATGATCCTTTTCATTTTTAAATAGCACCCTTTTCTTACATTTAATAAAGTCATTTCTAAAGTCTGGTATGTGATTTTTTTTCCTACGTGCTCTGTTTTCTAGAACTATGGTCCTCAAAGTGGATGCCATGCATCTCCCTCAGGGGACTGTGCCATGATACACAACAATGTGTGATCACTCAGACAGAGTGGAAAACTGGTTTAAACCCCACTCTCCCCATGAGTCAATTGTGGGCTTGTCTCCAATACAACTATACCACCTCCTTTAGCCATTAGTGCTACATGTATATATGTATTGTACATGTATATATAAACGTGTGTATATGCACATATGAATGTTATGCATATGTATGCGCATTGTATAAATGATATACATGTATCTATGTGTTGTACGTGTGTGTAATATATGTGTGTATATATGTTTATTATGTGGGTATGGGACAGCTAGGTGGAGCAGTGGAGAGAGTACTGGGCTTGGAGTCAGAAAGACTCATCTTTCTAAGTTCAAATCCAGCCTCAGATACTCACTAGCTGAGTGACCCTGAGCAAGTCACTTCACCTTGTTTGCCTCAGTTTCATCATCTGTAAAATGAACTTGAGAAGGAATGGCAAAACCACTCCAGTATCTCTGCCAAGAAAACTTCAAGTGAGGTCACAAAGAGTAAGACAGAACTGAAATGAACAGCAACTTATATGTGTATGTATGAATGTTTAATAAATGCCTTTTCATTATTACATTTAAGAGAGACTTTGGTTTATCCCCTGGAATTTACCTGGAAGACATCTGATTGGGAGAACAAATGAAGGGAGGTGAAATTAGAATCCTGGCAAGGATGCCATTCCTTCATTCCTTAAGCAAGCATTTATTAAACAGTTCCTATGAGCCAGTCACTGTCCTAGGTACTGGGGATGCAATGACAAAAATTCAACAGTCCCTGCCCTCAAGAAGCTTACATTCTGGGGGTGGGAGTGACATGTAAACAGAAAGTTACATTACAAAATTAATATTGAAGGAACATAGATCTTAGAATACTATATTCCATAGAGCAAAAGAGCTAGGGCTATGACCAAGGGTAACCTACCCAGAAAAGTTAAATACAATTTTGAATGAAAAAAAGTGGACATTTAACAAACTGAAAGATTTTCAGGGTTTTGTGACAAAAACCCCAGAACTTTAGGGAAAATTTTACTTATAATATCCAGGAGAAGTAAAAGGTAAACATTAAAGACCAATCACAAGGGATGCAATAAGGTCAAGTTATTTACTTAGTATATGTGAAAATATTAGCAGTACTCTTATGATTGTCATCATTATTTGGCTAGTTTGAAAGAAAGGCTTGGATTGAGCTAAGTATGATGGGGTGATTCTAAAAAAATAAAACGGTGTAAGGAGAGATTAAAAAGGAGTCATTATCTCATACAAATGACACATAAAAAGAAAAAAGGATGTAAAAGAAGCTAGTAGCAGAGAAGGCAGATAGTGCTGGAACTTTACTTTCATTGGGAATGGGTTAAAGAGGGAACAACATATATATTTAGAAGGGTATAAAAGTCTTACAAATTTAGAAAGAAATAAGAGGGTAAGAAGATAGGGTGGGAGGTGAGGATAAGGGAAGGACTTTTAGAGAGGTGGACAGGTTAAGGAATAGGAAGGCAAGGTGGCGGGTAGAAGTAAAGCAGAGGAGGGCGGTGGGATAGATTAAATAGGGTGAAAAGGATAGTGAGGAAAAATAAGAAGGAGGAAAATATACAATAAGAAACTTAGAATGTGAATGGGATGGATTCATCCATAAAAAGGAAATGGATGGAGAATTAAAAATTTTAATTCAACAATATGCTGCTTTCAGTAAACATTATAAAAATGAGATACTTACAAAGATAAAATAAAGGGCCATGGTAGAATTTAGTATGTAAAAAAGCATGAATAGTAATCATGATCTCAGACAAAGTTAAGGTTAAAATATATCTAATCAAAAGTGAAAAACAGAGAAACTATACTGTGTCAACAATATTATTCAATATTGTTTTAGACTATTTAAAATATCTAGACAGTATATAATACTTAAGTATATACCTGCCAAAACAGTCACAGGAACTATATGACCATAAACATAAAACACTTTTTATACAAATAAACACAGATGTAAGTAAGTGAAGTAATATTTATTGTTCAAGGGTAAGTAAAGTCAATATAATTTTTAAATCACAATTTAAAACTAATCTATTTATTTAATGGCATTCCAATTAAGTTACTAAAAAATTATTTTACTGAGTTAGAAAAAATAAAAACAAAGTTAATTTGAAAGAACAAAAGGTCAGGAACTTCAAAGAAACCAGGGGGGAAAGGTGTAAAGAAAGGAGATTCAGCAGTTATCAGACCTTAAACTACATTATAAGATGAGAGCATTGTTGAAGAGCAAAAAGGATAATTTCAATTATTTTAAATTAAAATTTTCTTGTGCAAATAAAACCTATGTAGCCAAGAATAGAAGGAATGTAGAAGATTGGGGTGGGGGAAGACTTTCATTGACAATCTCTCAAAGAGGACATGATTGGGTTGGAATATTTCTGTGGTGTAGAAAATGATAAGCCGATTGACTTAGAAAAACTTGGATTTATGAAGGAAGATGTTATCCACCTTCAGAGGAACAGATGATATGAGGAAATGAGCATAGTATAGTCTTACATACATGTGTGAGTGTGTATATGTGTTTATAGATATCTATGTATATGGAGGTATGTGTATGTATACATACACACACGCACACACACATATGTATATATACATATATATATATACACACACACACACACACTTAATTATAGCCTTCTTTAGGGTACTAGGTGAAGGAGGAGGAAATAATAAAGTAAGAAGGGCACAGCAGTAAACAGAAGAAAACCAACAAGGAAGCAAAGAAAAGCTGGGCAGCTTTGAAAACAATGTGTAGTATTTATTATATAGATTTTCTTAAAATGGAAATTTATGGTTTTATATTAAATCTTCTCTTACTGCCTGCTCTGTACATGGCAATGTTTTCCTTTTAGAGTGTATTACAGCAAAGGAATGGAAGCAGGAGATACAATATTATTTGAAGAAACATTTGTCTTCATGTTTCATCCTCCCTACTAGATGACAAGCTCCATGAGGCCAGGGACTAGGTCTTACTTAACTGAATCATTGCAGATGGTTAATAAATGGTGAATGAATATATAAGTGAATAATAAGAGTTAGCATTTATTTTGTGCTTTAAGGTTTGCAAAATGATTTATAGTGCTCAATCTGAAGTCAAGAAGACCCAAGTTCAAATCTGACCTCAGACACTAGCCGTGAGACCCTGGGTAAGTCACCTAAAATCCCAATCTGCCCCAGTTTCCTCACCTATAAAACAGGGATAGTAATAGTACCTTCCTCCCAGGACTGTTGTGAGGATCACATGAGAAAATATTTGTAAAGCACTTTGCAAATTTTAAAATGTTATTTGAATGGTAGCTATTATTATAAATAAGGGGAGGA
>NW_027185575.1:8451050-8461050 GCF_028583685.1 Petaurus breviceps papuanus
ATGAATGAATGAATGAATGAATGAATGAATGAATGAATGAATGAATGTAGCATTGTATATTCCATTAATTTATTGAGTTTTCCATTCATTCTAGCAGCATCTTGTCTTGTCCTTCATAATCTGTCTTAACTACAGTCACATCCATGCAAGGTAAATATAAATGAATGGATGAACATTTATTATGTTCTTATCACATGCCAAATATTATGCCTATAAAGATCTAAGGATTCAAAAACAAAAGCAAAGACAATCCCTATCCTCAAAAGCTTACATTCTAATAGGAAGAGACAACACACATAGGATAGGGGTAGCCAAGGAGAGACCTTTTAATTTGGAAAGTTATAGGAATGGTGAATATAAAAGCTAATTGATATTAATTAGTTAATTGCTATTAGAGAAATGTTAAAGGTTTGCTTGAGATGAGGAGGGAGGAAGGTACAGAACACACCATGATAGGGGTTCATGAGCAAGAGCACTGGAAAACTCCCCAGCCCCTAAAAGTACCCCCAGAACTCTGACAGGAGAAATAGTAACCAAGCTCTGGGGACAGGGAGAATGATCCCAGAGCCTATTCACTACACTTTCAGAACTTGAAAATACTTAATAAGCATCGATTGATTGATTGATTTAATTATTGATCAACTTATTGACTTAGACACATGTATCTTCACCCATAGAGTGTAAGGTCCTTGAGGACAGAGATTATGGATTTTTTTTATTTTGCATAAACATAGCTCCCTGCACATAGGAAATGCTTAAAAATATTTATGGAATGGAATTAAATAGAATGGAAGGAAAGAAGGCATTTCCACCATTAGATGTCTGTGATTGTTAGGGAGCTGTCCATTGTTTAGAGCTGAAATCTCCCTTTCTGTCACTTCCTCCCCTTCAGTCTAAGGCTGTCAAGGATAGAAAATACAACTTGGTGATGTGGGAGACAGGCAGAGTCACCTGGGGAAGGGTTAGGAGGCCTTGCTGAATGAATAAAGGCCACTCTAATTATATTAAAAGTTCACTGTTAGTGCATGTAAAACCTCCAAATTTAGCTTAGTCCAGAATTAATAGCTTTAATGTAAAAATGGATTGTTCAGTCTGGCTCTTCTCAGTGTCTGTATCTCCTGTTCCCCTTAGTAATTGAGCTCATTAATTGCCTCCCTTTGTTAGCGGAGAATGTATCCCGGCTGCTACAGTAGCCCCAGTACAATCATATGCCAATTTAGCAAAGTTGAGACTATTCAAATGAACACTTCAGTTCTAATTTTACCTGGAAGGAGGATTCATTTTGAGCTGATGACCATAAATCTTGCCTTCCAGAAAATCCCACTAAAGTGAATCTTTATCAGAGGGATCATAGGATATTAGATTTAAAGTGAGTAGAGAACTTAGAGGTTATCTAATGTAACCCCTTCATTTTACAGATGAAGAAATTGAGGTAAGTCAAACATAGGCTCAGTGGCCTCTAATCCCTTCCACATCTTAATCTAGTATCCTCTGACCTTTCAAGGTAGCCCATTCCATTTGATAACTCCGACTGTTAGGAGGTTTTAAATATGTATGTATGTATGTATGTATGTATATTTCATTACAAATTCCTGGCTTCCTAATTGATTTTTTTAGGCTTTTGTTTCACAGAGCAATTCGGATTCAGTAAAAGCACCACTCAATTTCCCAAAGGCAACCCACCCCCAGTCTTCTCATTTTGTTCAATTCTGGGCACAGCACAGTACCCATTATGCAATGTCTATCCAAGTTTATCACTGTTCTTTTTAAAATGTAGAGCCTAAAACTGAAAACATAATGCCACATTCTCCCACTGAGATCCTACTCCACTGACTTACTGTGGTATGGAAGTGAATTAGCCATGTAGCCCTAGGTAAGTCACTTGGGTCTCAGTCTCCTTCTATTAAAAAAATGAGAGGGTTGGATTCAACCTATAAGGTCCTTACCAGCTTGAAATCTATGACCTTGTGATCCTATGTCAGGTCCTAAATCCAGGCAAATATGACCCAGATATCTGCTTTGCCTATTTTAGCCAATAATTTAAACAGAGCAAGGAAGTTTCATGAAAATATTTAATATTTAGATGTGTGTCTACACTGGTCAAGTGAGTGACAAAATTCAATGATTTGCTTCGACAAACATTAATTAAGCCCCTTCTTTTTGTTAGGAGCTAAGAACACAAAAGCAAGATTTAAATAGTAACTTCCCTCAAGGGCTTACTTGGGAGGGGCAAAATGATCCTCATATGACAGGTACAATGGGGCAGCTAGGTGGCACCATAGTGGATAGAGCTCCAGTCCTGGAATCAGGAAGACTCATCTTCATGAGTTCAAATTCAGCTTCAGATACTTACTAGCCATGTGACCGTAGGCAAGTCATTTGACCTTGTTTGCCTCAGATTCTTCATTTGTAAAATGAGAGGGTTGGATAAAATCATTTCTTAGTTCCCTTCCATCTTTGTGGTGCTATGATCCTACTCACATTAATTTCTTCTTGCTCTGAGATTCTGTGTTTCTGCTGGTTTGTCCAGGGCACAGAGTCTGCTGGCTTGTACTGGCACTTGCTAAGCACAGAATCTGTTGTACCAGGCAGTTTCTGTTGACCATAGGATAACAGATTCAGAGCTAGAAAGGACCATAGAGGCCATGGAGCCCACCTCCTTCATTTTAGAGATGAGTCCAAGAGGCTTTCACTGACTGGTCCAGGATCGAACAGCTTGAGAAAGAATTTCAACTCATGTCTTTCCTAATTGCCAAGCCAACATGCTTTTCACTAGACCTCACCATCAAGTAGAATCACAGAATTCTAAAGTTAAAAAAGATGTCAGGGGCCATTTAATTCGAACCATACCCACCAAAGAGTCCCCTCTACAACATACCTGACAGCAGCTCTCCAGTTTCTGCCTGAAAACTTCCATTGTAAGAGCACCTGCTATCTCTGAAGGCATCCCCTTCCACACTGGGACAGCTCTAAATATTAGAAAGTTTTTCTTGACATCAGGCCTAAGTAGCCACTTGGTAACTTCCATCCATCCAAACAAAACACATCAAATCCCTCTTGCACGTAACAATCCTTTAATATTTGATGGCAAGTGATCATGTTCTCCCAAAGCCATGCTTTCTTCTGGTTAAAAATCCCAAATTCCATAAACAGATCCTCACATGACATAGCATGGAGACCCTTCACTATTCTGGTTGTCCTCTACTAATGACCAACTCTTAGAGCCCAGTCATTCAACCAGTTCCAA
Organism: Petaurus breviceps papuanus; assembly: GCF_028583685.1. Taxonomy (NCBI): domain Eukaryota; kingdom Metazoa; phylum Chordata; class Mammalia; order Diprotodontia; family Petauridae; genus Petaurus; species Petaurus breviceps. Next base: position 8,454,298 of record NW_027185575.1, read on the forward strand.
AACCATGTAATTATACTATCATCTCATCTACTACTCTCTTTTTCCCCAAGAATAGTATGAATTTAAACTGAAGTTTTACTAAAACCTGGGTAAACTATATTCCCAGAATTCCCCTGATTCTACCCAAAAATGGAGACCAGGTTAGTCAGGAATGTTCTATTCCTGAAAAGACCATGTGCTACCTATTTGTAATCACTTCTTTCTTTCTTTCTTTCTTTCTTTATTCATTCATCTATGTATCTATACAAGCATTTATCCTCTCTCTCACCCTCTCCCCTCCCAACCCAATTTAAACAACTTTTAGAACCATCATAATCAATATTCATGGCTCATAAAAGCAAATTTCACATGGGCCACATCCATGGATACAGTGCTGGGCCTAGAGTAAAGAGTTCAAACCCAGCCTTAGACATGCATTGATCACTTCTTTTTATGGATATTCATTAACTAGCTCTTTGATGGCCTTTTTATGATCGTCTAAGGAATTTTGCCAGGAATTGAAGATTATGTAGATAAGAAGATAGAGAGAGACAGACAGACAGACAGAGACAGAGATAGATAGATAGATGGATGGATGGGCAGATAGATGGATAAATAAATAGATAGACAGATACATAGCATTTATGCATTGCTTACCATGTTCTAGGCACTGTACCAAGCATGGGGGATATGAATACAATAAAAGAAGATGGTACCCACTCTTAATGTGTTTACATTTCAATAGGAGAAAATAAAGCATAAAAGGGAGTTAGAAAGCAGGGAAGAGATAGGAAGATGGAAAGGGAAAGGATATCTTCATGGGTACCAGACTGCTAGGATGATGAAACAGGCTAGAGTATGAGAAGAAAGTGGAAAGAGAGTGAGCAGTATGGCTGGGCCTTCTCATGATAGAGAGGTTCCAGGAAGAGACTAACCAATCATTCAGTCAGGTTCATAGGTCTAGAGTTTGAAAATTCTATTCTTTCTTTTTAAAAAAAAAAATTTGAGGATCACTTTCGCCCTTCTCTAGCACTGTTGTGTCTCTCCCCTTTCTATACAATCTTTTATATATCATCATCAACAATTTAGCAAACACATCTGCAAGTTCTTTCAGCATCCAAAGACAGGTTTCATTTGAGCCACAAAGGACTTGAATTCATTAGGAAAGCTAGGTGTTTTCTTACTCTCCCTTTATTTAGATATGGCATCACTTCCCTGTTATTTATTTTTTTTGTCCTTTCCAGCCCAGGGGCCATTTTTAACAGAGAAGACAGAAACAAAGTGGGAGTTTTAACAAGTTATAGCATAGTTATATAGGGCCTTATATAACAAGCCAAGGAGTTTGTATTCTATCTTTCAGGAAAACAGGAGCCATGGAAGAATTTTTAGCAGGACGGTGACATGGATAATTGAAGCCAAAATACAATTTTCACAACTCTTTAAATTGACTAACAAGAGTGGTTTTTGACCTGGTTTATTTATATAGTTACTTCAATCTTCCATCTTGTAGACATGTAGGCAAATGCCATAAAGATCTTTCTCACTCGTTATATAGTCAGCTAAGATTGGAAGTCTTCCTCTGCCCCTAAGGAGTGTGGGACTTGAGATTTCCTCCTCTCCTCTAGAGGCCTTACCAGAGACAAGGAAACCAGAGTCACCTTCTTCCCCATAGATTAAACTGAAGCAACATTGCTGCCTATTGATTTTAATTTGCATTTTAAATGACCAGAGTCCCTCTGGGAAGATAACAAAGGTTCATTAGTATTTTAACATGCCATTTTCATTAATTATTTGAATGTGGAGCCAAATGATGAATCCCTAGTGGATAATCTATTTGAATCATGCCTCCCTGGGCTGGTGGCCAGAGACTGTGCCCTCCAGCAAAGCTTATGCAGAACAAACAAGCTCTCTATTCCAGGAGGAAAGTGGGAAGGGACAGCTACCACCCACCAACCCACATCCCCTATTTCATCAGACTCAATGCTCAGCAAGTGGGCAGGCCCAGGCCAAGCCAGTGGAGAACAGAAAATCAGAACTGGAAAGGGCCTCTGAGGTTACCTGAGGGGGAATGCACAGAAAAGCGACCATCAAGACTTTGCTTCAAAACCTGAGGCATATAAGGTGGACAGGAGCTCAAAACTTGGAGTAAGGAAGACCTGACCTTAAGCACTTACTAGTTCTGTGACCCTAGGCAAGTCACTTACCTTCTCTATGACTCAGTTTCCTCATCTGAACAATGGGGAGTTTGCAGCAAGAAGAGCTAGAAAGAGAAATTATATTCAAAATGACTACAGAATATATATAGAAGCTATAATATATGTATATATACACATATATACATGTGTGTATACAGAAGCTATAAAGCATTTGGGAATGTCACTATCAAGATGTATCCAGGAACTATATTAATCCAACTATAAAATACTCTTTGAAAAAATAAAGATGACCCTAATTAACTCAAGAAACATTAATTGTTCACAGACAGGTTGAGCCAATATTTTTAAATGGCAATATTATATAAATTAATTTACTTACTCAGGACAATACAAAACTATCAAAAGAATATCTTTTTGATGTTCAGTCATTTCAGTCATGTCTGGCTCTTCCTGATCCCATTTGGGGTTTTCTTGGCAAAGATAATGGAGTGGTTTGCCATTTCCTTCTCCAGATCATTTTGCAGATGAGGTAACTGAGGCAAACGGGATGAAATGACTTGCCCAGGGTCACACAGATAGTAAGTGTCTGGAGCTGGATTAGGAAAAAGGAAGATGAATCTTCCTGACTCTAGGCCTAACAATCTCTCCTACTGCACCACCCAGCTGGCCCAAGGACTATATTATAGACCTAGAAAAAACAATAATGAAATTCATATGGAAGAACAAAAGGTCAGGAATGTTAAGAGTAACAATGGAAAAAAATGGAAAGTGGGGTCTATCTCAAATTGTAGTACAAAGCAATAACTATGAAAAAGATTTAGAACTGGTTAAAAAATAGAGTTGATCAAGGAACCACATTGGTATACAATATACAAGAACAAGCACAGTAACTCCGTCATCAATAAACCTAAGCCGCAGTTGCTAGAGGAAAGACAAAAACTGAAGGCTAGCAGAAATTCAGTTTAACTTTACACTGTACCAGGATAAGTTCCAAATGGATGTTTGACCTAGATATAAAAGTTCATATCAGAAACAAATTAAAGAAGCAAGAAAGAAATTACCTTCCAGATCTATGGATGGAGGGAGGGTTCATGGCTATTAAGTGATAGAAAGCATCGCACAAGATAAAATGGGCAATTTTGATTATATAAAATTTAAAAGGGTTTGTATAAACATGACATGGTTAAAATTAAGAGGGGAAACAGGTAAATGGAGGGGGAAGATCTTTGAAGCAAGTATCTCTGATAAAGATCTCATAACCAAGTTTTATGAGGAACTGATTGAAATTTATGAAACTTAGAGCCTTTCCTCAATAGAAAAATATTCAAAGGCTATAAACAGGCAGTTTTCAAAGGAAGAAATCCAAGCTATCAACAACTATATGAAAAACTTCCCTAAATCAATCATGATTGAAAAAATGCAAATTAAAGCAACCTTGTGGTTCCACTTCACACCCATCTGACTGGCAAATATGGCAAAAGAGTAAAAAGACAGATGTTGGAGGGACTATAATAAGAATGGACCACTAGTGCATTGATCCAACCAATGCACTGTGAGTTGTTATGGCCACTGGGGAAAGCAATGTGGAAATATACCCCTGAAGTTGCCCAACTGGGTCTAGCCTTGACCTAGCTATACCACTACCAGGCCTATACTCCAAAGAGTTCAAAGAAAGAGGAAAATTATGTATATATATATACATATATATATATACACAAAACCTAATTATAGCAGCTTTTTCCATAGTAGCCCAAAATTGGAACCTAAGAAACTGTCCTTCTATTGGCGATGACTAAACAAATTATGGTATATAAATTTATGAAATATTACTGTGGCTTAAGAAATGACAAAATGAACAGTTTTCAAAGGAAGATTGGAAGACCTCTATGAAATGATGCAGAATAAAGTGATTAGAACTAGGGAGAATTACTTATACCATGTCAAAATTATGGAGAAAAACAACTTTGAAAGACTTTAGAACACTAATCAATTGTAAGGAAAACCACAAGTTTGGAAGATGAAAGATGAAACATGTCATTCACCTCCTCCCCAAGGATGATGAACTTAAAATGAAAAGAGATACATTTTGGGACAAGGCCAATGTGGGAATTTGTTTTGAGGGATTATGCATATTTATAATGAGAGCTGTTCTTTTTAAAATTTTTTTGTTTTGTTTAGTAAGGGGTGGGTAGTGGGAGGGATGGGCTATAAATGCATTATAATAAATCAATTCAAAAATAAAAAGAGAATTAAATAAAACAAAGGGGTCGAATTCAAGGACTTCTAAGGTCCCTTCCACTCTAATACATAAGCCTACAATATTATGACTACCAGTAAGGGAGTGAGTACTCCTAAGGCTGTCCATTACATTTGGGAACAGCTCTACCTATTAGAAAGGAGTTTTTCCCCCTTATATTAATAACATCTAATAATAGCTAGTATTTATTGAGAGCTTTAAGGCTCACAAATGACTTTATAAATAATATCCCATTTGATCCTCACAATAACCTGGGAAGTGGCTGATATCATTGCTCACAGTTTACAAAAGAGGAAACTGAGGCAGGCAGGTTGAGTGGTTACACAGCTAGTAAGTGTTTGAGGCTAGATTTGAATTCTTGAATAGTCTCCTGAGGTCTAATGTTCTATCCACCAGGTCACCTAATTGGCAAAATCTGTTTGTCTCTAACTTCTACTCAATGTTCCCAGTTCTAGACTAAAAAGTCCCACTTTCTTTAGACAGTCTTTGAATGTTCTGATGTCCAGACCCCTCACCACCCTGGTTACCATCACATGATTGACATTCATCCTAAAATTCAGTGGCTAGAACAGAACGCAGTAATCTGGATATGATCTGGGTAGGGTAGGGGACAAACAGACATAAATTCAGAAAAGCAACTTCATAAGAACAAGATAGGAAGAGTAGACAGCAGTTTCTCTGAAAAATCTATGGGGCTTTTAGTGGATTGTAAGCTCCATATGAGTCAGCAATGTGCTGGGGCTGCCAAAAAATAATAATAACTAATGCAATCTTCAGCTACATTAAGAGAAACACAATTTCCAGGAATAGGGAGGTGTTAATCCCTCCGTGCTCTCCCCTAGCCAGACCTCGTCTGGAGTATTGTATTTATTGTGACATAAGAAAGAGATCTGGAGAAGGAAATTGCATCCACTCCAGCATCTTTGCCAAGAAAACCCCACATGGGGTCACAAAGAGTCGGACATGACAGAACAACAAGAAGAAGAAAAAGATGGGTACAGTACAGTGTCCAGGGGAGAGTGCTCAGCATGGCGAAAGGCCCTGAGTCCACTTCACATGAGATCTGGGCAAAGGAGCTGGACATGTGGGGAGGGTGGGGGTGCTTGGAGGACGAGATAGATGTTTTCAAGTATATAAAAGCTGTCCCACAGACTTGGAATCTGACTCGTTCTGCTTGATGTTGGCCAGAGGACAGAACAAGGAGTAATGTGTGGAGGTTACAAAGAAGGAAACTGAGGTTCAATGTCACAAGAATAAAATTCCTAACAATAAAAGCAGTCCCAAAGTGGACTGGACTGACTTGGAAGGTGGTGGTTTCCTCTTGTCAGTGATGATAGAGTGGGGACTCCTTTCGTGTATGGGTGGACCATAGGGAGCGACAAGGACCCTTCCAATTCTAAAATTCCTTGACTGTGATTCGGTATATACCATCTTTCTCATTCTGAACACCTTGTTCTGTTCATATTGTCTGATATCCCAGTGTACCTTTTTTGGTTTGTTTTTTATTCTGACCTGTGACATTGAGCCTCAATTTTCTTCTTTGTAACATAAACACATTACTCCTTGTTCTGTCCTCTGGCCAACATCAAGCAGAATGAGTTTTCTCATTTGATCCCTAAGAGAGGGAGGTGCTATTATTATCCCCATTTTACAGATGACAAAACTGAGGCAGAAAGCAGTTGAATGACTTTCTGAGGGTCACACAGTTTCCTTTCTCCAAGACTGGAAGTTTCTTCATTATGCCATTAAACACTGAGCTTGCAATCTACTGACTCCTAAACCTCTGTCCCTCTGTCATCTTTACCAAATTTAAATCTTTATCAAACTGTTATCTGGCCAAAGTGCCTCCATTCAGTGCCTATGACGTTGATTATGTGATAACAGAACACTTGATGTCGGTTATTATTCAGTTTCATGTCTTTAGGGTCTGCCCATCATTCTAAGTAGCTGTTATTTCTGGTTCCTGCCCTTGATGATTTGGAGTCTGGCTAGACAGAGTCCCTCATTAAGACAGTCAATCAGGAAATAGCCCTAAGTGACCGCTCGACATGTGGCCACCAGGCCAGCAGGGAAGAGAGAACTTTCTGTTTGGACTCTATCAATCCCTTCTTTCCCAGATGGTTTATCTAAACTGATGGTGCCATGCATGGAGTGTTAGGCTTGGAGTCAAGAAGACCTGAGGTCAAACCTGGCCTCAGACACCTACCCGACGTGTGACCCTGGGCAAGTCTCTGTCTCTCTGTCTCTGTCTCTATGTGTGTATGTCTGTGTGTGTGTCTCTCTCTCCCGTGTGTGTGTGTCTGTCTGACTGTCTGTCTCTCTCTCTGTCTCTGTCTCTCTCCCCTTCTTCCTCTCCTCTCT
>NW_027185575.1:8462259-8506490 GCF_028583685.1 Petaurus breviceps papuanus
TTTCACATATACGCTTTACCCACATGATCCCCCAGTCACAAACTCAGGCTCTCACACACTCACATCCAACCCCATTCCCACTCACAGGACAGCTCTGTACCCATGGACTACTGCTTCAATTTTCTGGCTCTATGAATATCTGTGGATCTGTGATTTCATCATTGTGGAGAACTTCCAGTGTGAGAGCTCTCTACACTTAGCCTAAAAGTCCTAGAGAATTGTCCAGACAAAGATTAAAAGAGCTGCTCAGAGCCCCCCAGGTAATGGCTGTCTGGACTCTAAGCCTAGTACTATCCACTAATGCCATACTGAATCTGACTTTACATTTTCTGGATGAGTTTCTACTGAATTCATGGAGATTATAAGACCACAGACTTAGAGGTTATCTAGGCCATTCCCTCCATTTTATAGACAAGGAAAAAGAGGTCCAAAGAAGTTAAACAATGTCCAAGGCATTAAGCGACAGCAGCTGATTTGAACCCACATCCTCTGACTCTTTCTGTTGCTTCCTGATACCCCCTTAGTTCCATAAGTCAATGGGAACGTAAGTAGCCCTGATTATCACAAAAATATCCAGCTTTGCTTTGCCCTTTGGGACACATTAGAGAGTTCTAATCACCACATGGGCCACACAACCATCTCTGTCAGAGCCAGAAATACCCCCTTTTTAAAAATCCCTTTTTGTCCCAAATGACTTCTTAGCTAAGGTCTCACATGCTCAGATCCAGCTCCCCAGGCCCCAGGGCTGTCAAAGCTGTACCATGGTGACCATACAAGGGGATGGTCTAAGCCAAGGATTCTTAACATTTTTTTCTGTCAATCAATAACCATTTATTAAGAGCCTACTATGTGCCTGACACATACTAGGAATACTAGGGTCCCTGCCCTCAAGGAGCTCACAATATAATGAGAGAAACAACATGTACAAACTCTATACAGGATAACCAGGAAATAGTTCACAAAGAGAAGGCACCAGCATTAAGAGGGATCAGAAAAGGCTTCCTGTAGAAGGGGGGATTTTAACTGGGACTTTAAGGAACTCAGGGAAGCCAGGAGGAGGAGGAGATGAGGAGGGAGAGCATCCCAGGGATGAAGGACAGCTAAAGAACATGCCTGGCTGAGAGATGGGATGTCTGGTTAGAAGATCAGTGGAACTATATCAAAGAGTTGAGGGGTAAGGTATGAGATTGAAAGATATGAGGGGCAGCTAGGTGGTGCAGTGGATAGAGCACCAGCCCTTGAGTCAGGAGGAACTGAGTTCAAATCCAACCTCAGATACAAGTGACCCTGGGCAAGTCACTTAACCCCAATTGCCTCCCCCCCCAAAGAAAGATATGGAGGGGGGATTATGAACCAATTTGAACATCCAGAAGAGGATTTATATTTTTATCCTGGAGGTGATAGGGGGTCCAATCTCACAAGGCCCCTTGACATCTTTCTTCAGACTGAAATCTAAAGTCTCCAGGTTAAGAACTCTTGCCCTAAGCAACTTATGTTTCTTATTTGCTAGAGAGAATCAATGTCACCGGCTACTCTACCGGAGCATGGCAGCCCTTAATTCCAAATGTAATGACTTTTCCATTGATTTTCAAAGTACTTTTTTTTCATGGAGGAAGGTTCCCGTTCTTTGGCTTTCAATAGCCCCTGATGAATGTCCCCAACCCCACTCCCTACCCCCACCCCCTCAGATGCAGGCTCTGTCTACACAGTAATTGCCTTCCCTCCATTGCTAAGGTGTAGTCATAAGCCCTCTCCACCTGAGCACTGACTTCTCCATATACTCTGGCATTGTATTAGAGGCAGAGCTGGCCATCCACTAGCTAATCCATTCCTGGAAAGGCTGGTTTAATATGTGTTCTGGTGTGTGGGTATGATATGAGTTACCACTGCCCATCTCAAAAGTAAACAGAGGCTCACTTTGAAAAAATACGTCCTTTTTCTCTCTCAGAAACAGTTGCATTTTCCAAATAACAGAGAAGGATGTGAGCAAACACTTAACTATACTGGTTGCCTCATGGCTGTCAAAAAGGTAAGGTGTATTGCATTCTATAAAGGGTTCTGGAAATCCAGGATTTCAGAGGGCTTAGAGCAATCCCCCTACAAGAGATGTGAGTGGATAAAACCAGATGCAGCTCCCAGAAGCCAACCTCCATTACAGGGAGGTTAGCCTTCTGGGGCACTGGGAGGGAGCCAGAAGCAGCTTCTGCCAAGGAGATGGTGAGCTTATGCTGAGCCCTGGAGCAAGACCCAAGCCCAGTGGCCCCCACCAAGCTTCGATGACTATCTCACTCTCAGGCCTGGAAGTTCATGGGTTCTCTGATCTAAAAGAGGCCTCAGAGGTCAGCTAGGCTAAGCTGTGTCTGACCAGCACTAGAAATAACACCCACGACTAGTGTAGGACAGGGTAAAGAGCCTGGGACTTGAGATACAAAACTTGGAACCCTAGACCCAGAATTTGAATCTGACTGTGTGACCTTGGGCAGATCCCTTGACCCCTCTAGGCTTCAGTCTCCTTATCTCTAAAATGAGGAGGTTGATCTTTATTGTATAACCTCAAGCAAGTTTCCTGACTCTGGGTCTCAGGTTCCCCATCTCTAAAAGTAGGAAGTTGATGCTTATTTTCCCAGCCAAACCCTCAAATTTCCCCAGTACATGGAACCTATTGGGGTTAAATTTATTGGCAGTCTGTGGATCTGAAAAGAACTTTGCGAACTTATAAAGGCTTACATCATTAGGAGAGACAAACACAGGTACAGTATATGGAAATCTATGCACGTATCTGTACTGTAATAGGGACAGCTGACTGCCCCTATTAAAATTGAAGTATCTAATACTTTAATTTTACAACATGACTTACAAGCACAATTTCATGGGAGCCTCAAAACAACTCCATGACAGATGAAGAGCCTCCACCAGGGCCTCATCAGCCCATTTTGCAGATGAGGAAACTGAGGCTCAGAGTGACTTACCCATAGTCACATGGCCAGCAAATATTTTTTTCCCATGGCTTCCTGACTCCAAATGCTTTCTTTCTTCTATTCCACATGTTCTCTCATGGATGCACACACACATGCACACACACACAAAAACACACACCACAGACATATGCATTTTTCCTTTGGAGATTTTCACTGGTACAGAGATTCTCAACTTTTTGTATACCACAAACTCCTTTAGCAGTCTGGTGAAACCTATGAACCTCTTTCAGAATAATGTTTTAAATGCATAAAATAAAAAACATAAGGATTACAAAGAAAACCAAGTATATTTAAATGCAATTATAAAAAAAATTAAGTTCATGGACCCCAGGTTAGGAATCACTGCTTTGGTGTCAAATGAGGCTTGTCAAATCATAAATCTATTCCTAGAAGGGTTATCAGAGGTCATCTAGTCTACCACTTTCCACTTCCATGAGGAAACTGAGGTCCAGAAAAATTAAGTAATTAGTCTAAGGTCACACACCTTGTAAGTGTCAGAGTCATGATCAAAACCCAGGTCATTTGACTCCAGAGTTGGTATACTTGCCAAACCATTACTTTGAAAGACAGTTCTAAGTTCCTGAATAAAAGAGAGGGAAAAGAACTAAATATTGATACATCTATAGTATAAGTGAATAAATGAAGTGCATAGGAAAGAACTGGATGGGAAAAAAAAAGGAAGGAGAAGCCCATTATTTGGGAAATGGCTAGGTGGTAGAATAATACTTTGCCATGGAAATTATGATTACAAAGAACTCAGGAAAACATGAGTGACACAGAGTGAAGAAAAAAATCAGGAATACAATATCCACAACAACATAAAAGGAAAAAACAAGAAAAGGAAACTGGATACTATATAATTATAATAACCAAGTTTGGCCCAATGTGAAACAACATTCTTCCCTCCTTGCAGAAGTGGGAGACTATGGATGTGGAACACTGCATACTTGATTGATTTGGTGGTTAGTTCTACTGAACTGCTATTTTTCTTCTTTCTAATTCTTTGTTTTGAGGCATGGCTCATTTTTAGAGGGGACATGTTTTAAAATTATGTTATTAACATAAAACACTGAAATGAATTCAAGGCTGGTTCTACCATGAATATATGTGACCTTGGGTTATTTATCCCATTCTCTCTGCCTATTTCCTCCCTCTGAAATTAAGGGGTTAGACTAGACACTGAATGATCTTCAAAATTCCTTCTAGAAAGTCCAAATTGGATCATAGAAAGAATTAAATTCTTCATCATATTTTGAACTCCAAGTCAAATGTTTGCCTCCACCATGAACTTCCTCTTCCTGCTTAATAATGACCTAATATCTGGAGTGTCATACAGTACTTCTTTTTTAATTGTGTTTGTAATGAGTATTTGGCACATACGCAAATCATCTAAGATGGCAGTAGTCATGGGGAGACACCAAGGGTCTGCTTTTGGGAGACAGGAGGACTGTCATAGTTGTGAACATTCTGCATTGGCTTTACCATACAAGTGGAAGCAGATGATTTCCATTGACTATAAGTCTTTTTTAAAAAATCTACCTGACTAAAACACAGTCATCCTCACTTTACTGGCACCCAGGTAAGTGAGGAAGTGTTCAAGGGCCACCTTCTCATCACCTGAAACCATGTGCCCCCAAGATGTGGATTTGGAGTTCTGATCTGTTCTGTTTTTACTTTTCAGCTCTAGGTGCTGGAGGTGGAGTCTGTAACCCAGGAGTTCAAAGCTGGACTTTGTGTAGCAGCAAGCACCCTAGCATACCCAGGGTGGCTGCCAACATAGGTTCTTAGATCTGCTTTTCTAAAGGAAAGCAACTCAAAATGGGTTTACAACCTTGCTTTAATCAAACATATGTCATTTATCTAGTTCAGGGGGAAAAGGTCGGCACCCAGAACTTCAGAGAATACAAACAAGTTACAAGCAGGAGTTACAAGCAAACAGAGAAACAGATCAGCAGACAGGCTTCCAGCTGTCTGACCATTACATCCATACCTAGTCAGTTACCAGAGAGGGAAGCAGCAACATGTGCGTTTTCAAAGCCAGGGGGCTCACCGGCTGCCCACAGTCTTGTTTGGTCAAATCATACAACTCTTCCTAAAGTGAGCCCCAAAGCAAAACCTCGCATCAGGGCATATATAGCCTTCTCCTGGTGCAGGGAATTTCACAAACCTCTTGACCCACTACCCAATCACACAGCACCAAGGTGTGGGCATTCCTGAAAAAACAAGCCTCCTGCCACAGGCTCCAGGTGACCACATTCAGCCTATTAGGGGGCAGAGTATATTTTTCAAATCAAGGAAGGTTCTCAGAGTCACTTAAGCCTATCAAAGGGCCAAGGGGCAGGGAAGATCTTCAGATTCCCATTCCCATAACACCTTGCGGCCCAGGAGACTTTGAATGTGGACCTTGGAGGCTGTCTATGCCAAATGTTACAACCAGCCCAGCAGGGTAGCCTGAAGAAGACCCTGGGGTCATAGGATAGAAGTGGGAAGAGAAAAGGGAGGGCAAGTGGCTTTGGACAGGGAATTTGGTGAGACTAATGCTATGTAGGAATTGAGCTAATCTGTGAACCTGATCCCCTTTCCCTCCTCAGAGACTGAGCTGGTGGTGTAAGGTAGATTATGCCCCCAGAGTGCTGGAGGGATATTTCTATTTTTGTTCTTGCTATACCTTTGATGTAAATATTTCTTTGTGATTAAATGGTTCAATGGAACTTTAACTCTTAAAATTGGTGGGGCTTCAAACAAATGACGGAGAAGAGAGACCCAATCCCTAAGGGTACTGGAAAAAGGGTGGTGGGGGTGAAATACAATTGACCTGGTCCTCTAACAGTAGTACTACAATCTACCCATTTAATATATTGATATCTTTTTTCTTACAGCATATACATTTCCCAATAGACCACCCCTTCCCAAAGAACTTTCCCTTATAATAAGTGAGAGAGAAAGAGCAAGAGAGAGAGAGAGAGAGAGAGAGAGAGAGAATCAAGGGAAGGCAAGGCAAGGGAAAGGAGGAAGGAGGTGATAGGGGAAGGAGGTGATAGGGGAAGGAGAGAGGGAGGGATGGAGAAAGAAAGAAAAGAAAGAAAGAAAGAAAGAAAGAAAGAAAGAAAGAAAGAAAGAAAGAAAGAAAGGAAGGAAGGAAGGAAGGAAGGAAGGAAGGAAGGAAGGAAGGAAGGAAGGAAGGAAGGAAGGAAGGAAGGAAAGAAGGAAGGAAGGAAGGAAGGAGTATGCTCTGAGGGAGCTCCCTACCCTGGTGAATCACAGGATCTAACCACTTCTCTTCATGCATTTGTCATATAATTCGGTATATTGCTGTTATCTCTGTATCCAGTTCTCCTATTAGAATGTTAATTCCCAGGAAGAAGGAGAAGTGTCTTAAGGTTACCTTGTATCTCCCTCAGGGCCTCCTGTTGTGTTTTCCTCACTGAAAATACTTGATAATATTTGTTGAATTGTTTATTGAGTTGGAAGAACACTGCCTTATAGCTACAAAACTCAAGCTGAAGTCCCAGCCCTGACTCTGATTAGCAGTATCAACTCATAAAATAGAGAGACACAATAGAAGGAAAATTAGTTTAAAGGAAGCTAAATGATTTTTGAATTTATTGATCAGTTTTATTGATTTTGGCTTCTTTTTTGTCTTTAAAAAATACTATTTGTTATATGGCTCTCTGGGAGGGGAGGAGAAGGGGAGTAGGTAAGAAATTATGATGACATATAAAAAGCAAAAAACATCAATAAGATTATTTAAAGCAAAACAAAACCATTTACAACCATATGAAAGAAAGCTTGAACTTGTTAATATAAGAGAAATGCAAGTCATACCAACTCTGAGGTTTGATCTCACCCCAGCAAATTGGTAAAGAATGTAAAAGATAAGAATTGCTAAAATGTTGGAGGGGTAGCTAGGCGGTGCAGTGGATAGAGGACCCTCATGAATTTGGGAAGACCTGAGTTCATATCTAGCCTCCAACACTTATTAACTGTGTGACCTTGGGCAAACCACTTGTCCCTGTTTGTTTCAGTTTCCTCATCTATCAAATGAGCTGGAGAAGAAAATGGCAAACCACTCCAGTATCTTTGCCAAGAAAACCCCACAAAGAGTTGGAGGGGCTCTTAGAAGATAGTTTTGCTAGTGAATTGTTGGTGGAGCTGTGAATCAGTAGAACCATTTTAGAAAGCAATTTAGAATTGTGAAAATTAAATGACTAAAGTGTCCATGCCCTTTAATCCATATATTCCATGACTAGGTTTTTACCCCAAGGAGTCCATTAATAAGAAGAAAGTCTCTATAAAAAAATAAAACACACGGTGGCTAAAACAATATAACTGAAAAAAATCAAAATTAAATATTGCAAAATTATAAAAGTAATCATGGCTCAAAATTTCCCCTTCACTTCTTTGCAGAGGTGAGAGGTTCAAAAATGTTGTGCCCTGCATGTTTTCTAACTTTTTCAATGCGTTATTTTACTATACTAAATTTTCCTCTTTTTTCTTTTTTTTTTGTCTTCAAAAAACGATATTTGTTATATAGAATGGCTCTCCGTTAAAAGGAAGAAGAAGGTCACTGGGGGAAACTATGAGGAGGTATAATCAAAGACAGCAGTAAAAACTTATTTAAAACAAACAAAGCTAGATGAGAGACCCAACTATGCCAAGCCATTCCAAGAACATTTGAGGATGAAACTGGACAGAGGTCAGCAAACAGGAAAAAAGATGGAAAAATCTGCAAGGGTTTTTACAGTCAGCTTTTTTCATCATCCAGGACGGAAACGTGGCATAGAGAAGGGTACAAAATTTGGAGGCATCAGGCCTCAGTTTTGTATGCTGACTCTGCTACTCATTATCTCTGTGACCTTGGATAAATAACTTCAAAATCCCTGCAGTACTTTCCAGTTCTTAATTGATGACCCTAAATTAAATCTATTAAAATATGACTGTCATTCGCAGACTCTAACATCTCTGATCCAAATGTACTTATAGAATAAGGAGGAAGAAAACGGAAGAGAACAAACATGGGGAGAGAAAGCTAAGTTAGACCATACACATATAAAGGAGATCTGTGGTGTAGGTGAACACCATTGTAAGATCACTGAGAGACTGATTGACAAAGTATCACAGGGAGAGGAACCTATCAAAGCTAGAGAAGACTCAGACCCTATTAACAGCCCCCCAAAAGGTGACCAAGAGGACACCAATGATAACAGGTCTTCTGCCAGTTTTCATCTCTATACAACATTTATCAAAATAATATGCATGTATAGAGGTCATACTTGATTGTGAAATTGATTACTGTTTATAGTTAAGAGTTTTAGTAATCACTGTAACCAATTTCTAAGGCTTAGATTTGGATTTATTTTGTATGGATCTTGATAGAAAAGTTTGTAGCACACAAAAGTTTGTGCACACAACTAAGACTGGACCTGCCTCTTGAGGGAGATAAAGAAGATGGATGGAGGATGATTCAATGTGGTTGGGAGACATTTTTCCTAGCACTGGTCTCTCTGGCAAAGAGGGAGTATCTGGTTGGGGACTTTCCAGAAGATGTTGAACTCTATGTTTTCCTTGTTATTATGGATTCTGAAGATACCCCCATCTTTTGCAAGTCATAAAAATTATGGACCAATCACAGTCTGAGTTTAGTTGGCACAAGTAGACCTTATGTAACCACATTGTATAAAAGGTTGCCTTATTGTAAGGTGTGTCTTTGGTCACCAAGGAGCCACTGGCTTCAATCATTGGTCATTGCTAGCCTTGCCAATAAATAGATTATGCTTGGACTTTTGGCTTAGTTTCTCTTCATCACAGATTTTTATTGTGACATGATGCAGGTATTAATGGGGAACATGTGATCTTTAGTAGCTGCCATTCCAAAGGAGACTACTTTGTTTTTTAGACTGGGTCTCTCTATCTCACTCAGGCTGGAAATGCAATAGCTACTCATTGACCCAATCCCACCACTCATCAGCATGAAAGCTTTGACCATTCTGTTTCCAAAATGGGCTGACTGGCCCCTTCTTAGGCAGCCTCCCATTGCCAGAGGATCACCACACTGGTGCCAGACTTAATGAGGATACATTAGATTTTTACCTTCCTGTAGCTTAAAACTGAGCTCAAATCATGAGCCTCCTCAGCAGCACAAAACAGAGGCATACATCACCATGCCCAGCTTGAGTGCATTTTTCACAAAATCCCAGAATTTTTGAGTTAGGATAAACCTCAGCAGCCATCTATCCAACTGGGACACAAAAGAAATCTGTAACATAAGATCCCTCATCCAGTTTCTGCTTGAAGACCCCCAAGGAAGGGAAACTACCACCTCTTGAGACAACCCATTCCACTTTGGGAAAGTTTCAGACATTAGGAAGCTTTCCCTGACATACATCACATCTAATCTAGGCTCTTTGCAACTTCTGTCCCGGATTCCTGGCTTTGCCCCATGAGGCCAATAAATCAGTACTTACTAAGTGACCACTATGTGCCAGGCATTGTGCTAAACACTGGGGACATAGAAAGAGACAAAAGATAGTCCCTGCCCTCTAGGAGCTTACACTCTAAAGGAGGATAAATATTGGAATTAATGGAGTTGAAGTCAGAAAGGCCTGGGTTCAAACCCTGCCTCTGATACTTCCTAGCTGTCACCATGGACAAATCACTTCACCTCTCTGGGCTTCAGTTTTCTCATCTGTAAAATGAGATGGTTTAATTCAATGGCCTCTAAGGTCCCTTGAAATTCTACATCATGATCTCATGAATGGTTCAGCCAAGAACTGAGGGTGGGTTTCCCCTTCCCTCTCCAAAGCCAATTCCAGTGAGGCTGGGATTGAAAGCCACCCCCATTTCTTAGCTGTTAAAATGATGGCTAGCCTATGCAAGCTAGAACGTGAGACCAGACTCCATTATCCACAGGGCTGGCATTGATGGCTATACTAAAATTTTAATGAATAAGCTAAACATGGTAGACTCTGAGTCAGAAAACAGACTTTCCTTTTTATCAAAGATCTGCAGAGGCCCAGTTGGGCATCTGTCTTTATCACCGAAGATGACTTCCCCCTGAGCTTCTTGGCAATTTAATCAGAAGCTGATAAGGCCCCATGAAGGGCATGAGCAGGTCCTTGACAGCAGCAAGAAAGATGGATGGGGAGAAGAACCAGTTCGGGCTGGATTTTCACCCTCCCCAGATACACACAAAGGCTTAAAAGCACATATTCTGTCTTTGAGGCACAAGTGGTTAGTGAGTTAGCCAATAATAGTAAAAAAAAAAAATTTATTAAGCACAGCCTATGTGACAGACACTCTGCTCGGCTTATTAACAGGGGGTGGTGGTTCCAGCCCAGTAGAACAGAGCCCTTGGAAGGCAGTGTGGTGTAAGAGAAAGTACCCTGGACTAGGAAGCAAGAGACCTCCTTCAAGAGGCCTTTCCTGATTCCTCCACATCCCTTCCAAATTGGTCATCAATAAGCATTTCTTTTTCATGCTTTCTGTGTGCCAGGAATTACGATACACTTTGGGGGTATGTGGAGAAAAATTATAAGCCTCAAGCTTACATTCTACAGGGGGAAACAACATGTACACATAGGAAGAAAGAAAGAAAGAAAGAAAGAAAGAAAGAAAGAAAGAAAGAAAGAAAGAAAGAAAGAAAGAAAGAAAGAAAGAAAGAAAGAAAGGAAGGAAGGAAGGAAGGAAGGAAGGAAGGAAGGAAGGAAGGAAGATGGATGGATGGATGGATGGATGGATGGATGGATAGGTAGAAACACATGTGTATGCGTGTACATACATATGTACATACACATACACATACATGTAGTATAGATTCTGGGTCTAATACCACCAAATCTTATTCAGACTGGCATGTTGGGTCCCTGGAGAGACTAGGCTATTTGTCTGCTCTGAGGTCTAGAGATTTCAGGGATTGAGGGTGATTTTTCTAATACCATAGTTCATAAGCCCCCACCACTGTGACACTGAATATAAATTGATATCAATTTGCCAGCTAGGCTTAATTAGCTTTTAGAAATAGATTTTTACTATGGTAGTATAGGTTTTTTTTAGTTGGTAAAAAAAAAATAGCCCCCCAAAGCTGGGGGCACACTCTCTCACAGTGTAATAGTAATGAAATTTGAAGATCCCTTTGTATTGGCAAGCTAAGGGGTATTTAGCACCTAGTTTCAAATTAAGCCTCTGTTAAAGAGATGAAATAGGATACTGAGTAGCGACTGATGAAATTGTAATTTACTTGTGACCTAGAGGTGGATGGCTTTTGTATTTTCCACTACCCCTTAAAAGGGTACTGAGTAGTGACTATTGAAGTTGTAACTTAATTGCACCACATGGGTGTATAACTTTGACTTTTGTACTTTGTGACCCTTAAGGAGGCAGAATGATTGTGTTACTAAATGATTGTACTTTGTTGAAAACCATGTGACCACTTTGGTGAAAACTATGTGGCCATTTTAGTGATAAGTTGTTGAGTTGTGACATGGTGAATGCTGTATTTTGATTTTCAGTGATAAATTATAACATTATCAATGCTGTACCTTGATTTGCTGTGAATGTTTTGCTCTGATTTGTTATTGGATAAATACAGAGTTTGCTATACTATGTAATCAGAATCTTGAAAGCTGTTCACAGCAGCAGCCCTCCAGAAAGCTGCTTGTGCGTGGCTTTACACACAAATATATATATACATACTCTTGAGGAAGGTAATTCTAACTTAGAGCACATGATAAGACAAAGATGGTAACTCAGTCCTGGAAATCCTTTGTTGGAAGTCTTTCTGCCCCCTTTAGGGACCCCTCATAAAGTACCCCTTTAGATATGATGAAACTTTCTGTCCAATTCCTTATAGAATCCAGAAGCTGCCTTAGAGGTCCTAATTCCAAACAAAAAGTCTAGAAGGAAGACATGCATCCAAAATGTAACAAAGTAAAATAAACTGTGATCTTGGAAATCTGCATGTTTCTTGTGATAAAGTGCTCCAGGGATCTTAGTGACTGATAAGTAATATTGAAAATGGGAGCACTAGACAGCAAGGAAATGTCAGTCAAGAGTGACAGGGATGCTGCTGAATGCTAGCCTGTTTGGCTTTGTAAAATTCAACTCCGCAAACATTTACTATGTAAGTGCCTCCTATATGTCAAGCCTTGTGCTAGAAACTAAAGATACAAATGCAAAAATCAAACAGCCCCTGTCCTCAAAGAGTTTGAATTCTACTGAAGGGTGGAGTGGGCGTATCATACAATATGTATCCAGGTAACTACAAAGAGTATACAAAAGTTGTTTGGGGAGTCGGGGACCAGATGCATGATTTTATCTGTAGAAAGAACTCCCAATGAAAAAACTCTTTGTACTAATGAAGACAAGCACCTACCCTACAATTTTTCATCTTAGGGAGTTTCTTGGGTCACTGAGAAACCAAGTACCTACCCAGGGTCACACAGTCAGTATGTATCAGAGGCAAGACTCCAACCCAGATCTTCTTGTATCTAGTGTGGGTTCTCTATTCACTCTGCTGTGCTGCCTGAGGCTGAATCAAAGAGTCTGACTCCAAATCTAACATGACTTCCTCTCCATTCTTTAATAATTCTCCATATTCATCCCACTCTGATGCCTGGGGGTAACCTGGATTCCCAAACACCGTATTAGCAGTGTGCCCCCTCTGGTATGTCCTGACAACGTGGGCCCAGTAAGAGACCAATATTTATCATGCAAAGACCAGCCAAGCCAAGTTCAGAGGCTTATCATCAAGTTGAATAAAAGCTGAGAATTTTTTCTACCAACATAGCTTGTGAAGATGGTGGAGTAGAAACAGGATTTTTGTGCAGCTCCAGCTTCCACCTCCTCCAATACATATAAAAAATGACTCTAAACAAACTTTAGAGCTACAGAACCCACAAAGTGACAGAGAGAAACAAATCTCCCACTGAAGGAAGCCAGGTGAAGGGTCTATTGCAATGCGCTGGGAGACAAGGGCAGTCCCACCTGAGCCTCAGTTTTAGCACCAGGGCGGCACCAACAAGCTGCGGCTAGAGCAGACTTCACCCAAGTAAATCACCAGCAGCGTTGGCTGTTTCCAGACTTCTCAATTCATAAATGCCAAATACAAAGTAAAAGGTCAGTGTGGAATTTGGTTGGCCAGGGGGGATAGAAGAGCGCAGTCTGGCTGCTAACCCTCCCCCTCCCAGAGCGAGAAGCAGAGGAGACACAGTGGCTGCTTCCAGAGCTCCTGGCCTGCAGATTTCAGGGGGACCAAGAGACCATTCAGAGGCTAAGCGCTCTTGCTTTGATCTGCTTGGATCCAGATCATAGTCTTGGATGGTAGTCCTGGGGTGTGTAACCAGTGAGCCAGAGCATGTGGGGGCTGTAGAGAGGGCTCCCATCTAATAGCTCCAGCAGCTGCAAAAACCCCAGTAAATTGGGACATAGCTCTCTCCATTCTGGAAACAGAGTTCTACTGTGGCAAAGAGTTCAAAAGTCAAATAATTGGCTGCCAAAATGAACAAGCAACAGAAGCACAAACAGACAATAGAATCATTTTTGGGGGACAAAAAGGAACAAGGCATGGAGTGGGCGGAAGACGATGAAGTCAGAACTCCTGCATCAAAAGCCTCCAAGAAAAATATGAACTGATTACAGGCCATGGAGGAGCTCAAGAAGGATTTTGAAAATCAAGTAAGAGAAGTGGAGGAAAAATTGGGAAGAGAAATGAGAATGATGCAAAAAAAAATCACGAAAAACGAGTCAGCAACCTGCTAAAGGAGACCCAAAAATACACTGAAGAAAATACACCTTAAAAAATAGACTAACTCAAATGGCAAAAGAGGCCCAAAAAGCCAATGAGGAGAAGAATACTTTAAAAAGCTTAATTTGTCAGATGGAAAAGGAATTTCAAAAACTCACTGAAGAGAATAACTCCTTCAAAATTAGATTAGAGCAATTGGATTCTAATGACTTTATGAGAAACCAAGATACTATAAAACAGATCCAAACAAATGAAAAAATAGAAGGCAATGTGAAATATCCCATTGGAAAAACCATTGACCTGGAAAATAGATCCAGAAGAGAGAATTTAAAAATTATTGGTCTACCTGAAAGCCATGATCAAAAAAAGAGTCTAGACACCATCTTTCAAGAAATTATCAAGCAAAATTGCCCTGATATTCTAGAACCAGAGGGCAAAATAGAAATTGAAAGAATTCACCAATCGCCTCTTGAAAAAGTTCCCAAAAAGAAAACTCCTAGGAATATTACAGTCAAATTCCAGTGTTCCCAGGTCAAGGAGAAAATACTGCAAGCAGTCGGGAAGAAACAATTTGAGTATTGTAGAAACACAATCAGAATAATATAAGACCTGGAAGCTTCTACATTAAGGGATTGAAGAGTTTGGAATATGATATTCTGGAGGTCAAAGGAGCTAGGACTAAAACCAAGAATTACCTACCCAGCAAAACTGAGTATGATGCTATAGGGAAAAATATAGTCATTCAATGAAATAGATGACTTTCAAGAACTCTTGATGGAAAAACCTGAGCTGAACAGAAAATTTGATTTTCAAATACAAGAAGCATGAGAAAGTAAAGAGGAAAAAAAAATCATAAAGAAATTATTAAAGCTGAACTATCTATATTCCTACATGGAAAAATGATAATTGCACTCATAAGACTTTTCTCAGTATGAGGATAGCTGAAGGGAATATATATGTATGTATATGTATACATATATATGTATGTATGTATACCTACATGTATGTATAGGAGAATGTGTGTATATAAACATATATATGTGGGGATTTGTATGTTCATATATACATAGACAGAGGGCACAGGATGAGTTGAATATGAAGGGATGATATCATATGAAGACTTTTTTTTTAAAGCAATTGGGGTTAAGTAACTTGCTCAAGGTTACACGGCCAGTTATTTCTGGGTATGGTGCTAAGTATCTGAGCTCGGATTTGATCCCCAGGTCATCCTGACACTGGGGCTGGTGCTCTTACTCGCTGAGCCACCTGGCCACCCCTTGAAGGGATGATATCTAAAAAATAAAATTAAGAGGTGAAAGAGTAATTTATTGGGAGAAGAAGAAAGGGAGTGATAGATTAGGGTAAATTATCTCATATAAAAAAGGCAAGAGAAAACTGTTACAATGGAGGGGAAAAGCAGGAAGGTGAAAGGGAATGGGACAACCTGATTCTCATTGAATTTGGCCTAAGGAGAGGATAACATGAACACTCAATTGAGTATCTTACCCTTCAGGATAATAGGGGGTAGGGGATAGGAGCAGGGAGGATAGAGGGGAGGGCAGATTGGGCATTTTTGAAGGGGGATGTGGTTGAGGGAGGAGGTGGAGTGGTTGGGGGGCAGGATGGGATATAACTACTATGGAAGAGATTTGGGTAATTACAAATGTACAATCTATATCGAGTTACTTGTCTTCCCAGTGGGGGTGGGTAAGGAGGTAAGAAGGGGAAAAAAATCTGGAACTCAAAGTTTTAAAAACAAATGTTTAAAATTTGTTTTTTTATATATGCAACTGGGAAATAAGAGAGAACAGATTGGGGGAAGGGGTATTCAGTAGGCTTGCTATTTTGGGGTGGGGTAGGGGAAAGATGGGCAGAGAAAAAATTGTAACTCAAAATCTTGTGGAGATGAATGTTGAAAACTAAAATTAATAATTTTTTTAAAGAGTAAAAAAAAACCACAGTTTGTGAGGAGAATCTACCAAATCACTGACGGGCTGCAATCTGCATTGGTAGAGGGAGTAACCACACCAGAATGATAGAATCTCACCTGGCAGAGACTTGCATGGGCCAAAAGAAACTTCATTTCATGGGGTATTTTAGTCATCTCAATTTGCAACCCTCTTCACAAATACTTGCAAAATGCCAATCCTGATAATAATAGCAATTTATCATCTGTGGCAGTGTCCTAAAAAGAATGAAGAAAGACCCTCCAAATTAAAGAAGCATATGTTTTCAGGCTCTATGATTTCAATGCAAAGGTGGCAGTAGCTAAAGAAAGTAGAAAATACTATGTTAGAAAATACAGATCAAGTAAAGAATGAGAGCAGTCAAAGGCTTAAGGTCTACAGAGAACTTAGGCTTATACATCATAAGTCGTATTTTCTTCAAGGTCAGAACTGGGTGTGTGGCAAGCCTCAAATACCATCATCTAAAAGAAAAAGAAAGAATGTGATTGTACCTTAACAGACAGTAAATAACTCAGTACTGATGTGGGAAGTGTTCCTGAATCAACTGTGTGTGTACAGTTAGACCACCGACTTGTTAGAGCAAAGACCAAAATCAATTCAACACTAGAAAAAATAATTAAAATGAGGAAAAGATCATATGTGTGGAGTTAAAAGGGCCTTTAAAGGCCATTGTATCCCTCTCCCTCATTTTACAGATGAGGAAACTGAAGAACAGAAAAATTAATCAACTTCCCCAGGGTGACTCAGTTATAAGTGACAGAAATGGCATTTGAACCCATCTCCCTGACTCAGTCAAGTGCTTCCCCCACCACACCATGCTGCTTCTAAAACATGGCAGGCAGTTAAAACAATTCTACTCTTACCTATTCAAACAAATGGCTGGTGCCAAAGAAAAATTTTTAATGAATGGAGTAAAATAGAGGCATCAAGCATGCAGTTTGTGGTCCCACAATATTCTCCAGTGGTCCCAAACTAGATTGCAAATATTTGGAAATTTTACCAACTAAATTTGACAACTAAAACTTTACCAACTAAAAAATTACCAAATTGGAAAATATTTAACAAAATAAATAGAAATCTAATAAAAACATAGATAACAATACATTTTAAAACTAAATCAATAAGTGGGCTGCAGGGATTCTTATGTATGGTTTAATGGTCCCCCATTTCTTTTTGAGTTTCACACCACTGGAGTAAAGGACATCACCATTGACTAACAATTTCATACACAAGTGTAATGGAAATGCAAATTTAAAGATCTTCCCTGCCCCTAGGCTAAAGTGCACCTGGAGACTGGGGTGGGAGGCTTGTTTTTCAGTTGATACTTTTTGATTGGCCAGTGGGTCCAAAAGGTTGTTACATTCTCTGAGCCAGGAGAAGGCTATATAAGCCCTGATGTGTAGCTTTGTTTTGGGACTCACTTTGAGAAGTGTTCTGTGATTTGATCTGAATTCTGGGAAGCCGTTGTTGAGAGTCCCCCGGCTTTGAAAAACCCAGAATGTGGAAACCCAGATGTTGACTGGGTATGGATGTAATGGTTGGACAGTTTGGAAATCTGTCTACTTGATGTTTCTGTCTTGATAATTATGCCTGTATACTTTGAGGTTCAGGGTGCTGACTTTTTCTCCTGAACAAGGTAAACGATATATGTCTGACTGATTAAAGTAAGCTTGTTAACCCATTTTGAGTTGCTTTCCTTTAACAAAGCAGATCCAAGAACCTGTGGTAGCTGCAAACCCTGAGGACACTTGGGGTGCTTGCTGCTACAACAAGTTTAATAGGTGCATATCAATCATTATAACAAGGAAAGTAAAAGAGCCTAAAAACAGCCTTAGTCATCAAACACTTGCATTACTTGCTCAGTGGAAAAATATGGCTGACAAGGGTTAAACTCTGATTTATAACATTAACATTATAAGATTAATAAGGTCTTGCAAGGAAAGAAAATAAGAGTATAAAAAGCATTTCCTTATGAAACAGAGAGAAGTAGTGAAGAGAATAATCAATTTAAAGAAAGCTTTGGCAAGAGTTCCAGCTAAGCAGTCATTTAAGTATTTAAGGATGAAATTGGAAGCAAAACAACAAATTGATAAAAGATGGAAAAGATCTGAGGAAAAAAACTATTATTCTAACAAAATCTTTTAATCATTAATAGCACTGGAGCTAGTGCATTTGAACACTAACATCTTGGACCCAGACAGTCTTATAGAGGAAGTGGAAATGGCACTAGAGAAAATGAAGATGGGGAAAGCAGCTGCAGCAGACTGTGTATCCCAAGAGGACACCCTTTGCTAGAGGATGGCAGAGTCAACACTGTTTTGAAGGCATCGAAGGCAATAAGTCTCAAGGTCTAAAGGAAACGAAAACATTATAGCATCATGAGGGTGTATGATCAAATATAGCTAGGTCCCAATTAGTACAAATAAATGAATCCTTTGAAGTAGTTACATTATTTTAATTTGCACTGTATGTTTCCATTGGGCTTTAACCAATGAAAGTATTTTATGTGATTATAACTTTAAATACTGTGAATTTAAGTACATGTGACTACTTCATAACATTCATTGTTTACACTAATTAGGACCTACCTGTATTTAGGATCAAGTGATTTTCCTAAAATACAAGTCTGTGCATGTCACTACTCTATTCAAGAAGCCACATTAGTTCCCCATGTCTTTAGGACAAACTAAAGCTTCTTCCATTTGACATTTAAAGCCCTTCATGATCTTACTCCAGACTACCTTTCCCAGCTCATTAAAAATTACTCTCCTCACATGTTCTATACACCAGCCAAACTGAACTATTTGGCTTTGCTCATATATGACACTCCAAATCAAGTCTCATGCCTTTGCACGTGCTTTCCCTCCTGCCTAAAATGTTCTCTTTCCTCTCCTCCACCTCTTGGAACCCTTAGCTCCTTTCAAAACTCAGCTAAAGTACCACCTCCTTCAAGAGATCCTTCTTGATTCTCCCACCCCCACCCCTTTGGTTCAGTGCCTCCCACCACAGATCTTCCATAAGCTCCTACTTGCAAATGATATTATGCTGATTGAATCAAGTCCCAGAACATTTCCAATGCATCTTAATGAGATATATAATCATTCTAAACAGTCTGGATTCACTATCCACTTAGAAAGCCACTCTGTGAATGAAGAATGACTATTATCTAAATTATGATATGCACTTTAATAGATAATCTATGAGTTTGTGCTTAGAAATGGAAAGCCAGAAATGGGTGGACCATGCATATGAATATATATAATGCACACGTATATACACATATGTATATGTGTATATACATACAAGTATATAAGTATATCTACAGATTATAGACATATGTATGTGCATACATCTACATATATGTGTATGTATATACACATATATTATGATGTATTTATTATATATACATATCCACACATGTGTGCGTATGTGTATGCACGTATATATGGGACAGATTCTACAAATAGACAATGAATTAAGCCAAGAGTTGAAACAGGAAGAGAGATAGCTGAGTGGCCTTTGGGAAACTACAAAGTTCTTTTACTAGCTTTAAGCTTCTCCCTGAAACTAAGGACCTCCTTTTTAATACTAATGGTTGTTGTATGACTATCAATTATGAAACACTACAGTGTCCAAAGAATTGGAGTTAAGGATCAATACAGAGGGCATGATAGATGCAAGCAGAATATAGGACATCATAACACAAGAAATGATGAAGGAAGCGTGATGTAAAGAATGTCATCAGAGAAATGTGTGATTGAAAAAGAGGGTAGATCATGTGACAGGAATGAGAGATAATGAGCACACAGTCCATGTGTGCCATTTTAGAGAAAAGGCTTGAGGAAGATCTCTAGCATTTTTCTGCCGAAATTACAGGAGGAAGTGGACAAGTTACATGAAATGGACAATCATGGGTAGAATGCAATCTGAATCACCAGAAGGAATATTCGCATTGATGAGTTTACAGATTCATTTGAGCATTATCATCACTATTATAGTCTATAGTTGGCGGGGAAGGGCAGATAAGCAAAAATAGAGCTAACCATACCAGCTAATAGATGAGGATCAAAAGTATAATATAGGGGCAGCTAGGTGGACCAGTGAATAGAGCACTGGCCCTAGAGTCAGGAGGACCTGAGTTCAAATATGACCTCCGACACTTAATACTTACTAGCCGTGTGACCTCAGGCAAGTCATTTAACCCCAATTGCACTGCCCTCCCCTCTCCAAAACAGCTCCCAAAAAAAGTATAATATAGACAGAAACCTCTGTAAGAGTTCAGAAGAGGAAGTGCTCTTTTCCAACTGGACCCATTAGGAAAGGCTTTATGAACTCAAGTCAGAACATAAGCTGTCCTTTCAATTCCATTAAATTCAATAAACATTTATTAAGCATCTAATGCATGCCAGTTCTGTGACTATGCACCTCAGATTGTTGTACCTGGCCCCATTCTTTCCCATCCCACAATCAGCTCTCCCTCCCGGAAGTAAGCAGTCAGGTTTAGCTCCGCCCTTCCCCAGTCAGCTCTCTTTCACAGAGCTGGGCAGGCTGCCAGGTCGGGGCGCTGACCTGGCACTGACCAATCACTGATTGTGGCCTCTGCAAATATCTCCTTATGTAATACCTAACCGTTGGCCGCATGGCTGAGGTATGAGGCTTTACCTGAGATCTCCACTGTATGATTTGGGACGGTGGGAAGGTACCTCATCAACCAGCCATGTGGCCTGATCAGCCAACACATGGCGTAAATAAAGGGTTCAATTCTAAATTGCTACTTCGGTCTTGCTCGTGTTTTCTGGGTACAAGATTGCCCATCTATAAAGTGGGGATAATAGCACCTGCCTCACAGGGTTTCTGAGATAGCACAATGTAAAAGTTTCACAAACCTTAACTTGCTATATAAAAATTAAAATAGTATCAGAGTTAGCTATTTTTAGTCCAGGGTTATAATGAGGGAGGGAGTTAAGATTATGGAGTTACAGATCTCAAGCTGGAAAGGACCACAGAAGCCATCTATTTCAACTGCTTCACTTTACAGATGAAGAAAATGAGGCTTACAAGGGCTTAAGTGACCTGCCCAAAGTCACACAGACGGTGTCAGAGATGGGATCTGATCTCAGGTCCTCTAAGTCAGGAATGGTGTTCTCTCCATTATATCATATACAATTCTTCTTCTTGGCACCAGAGGGCAAAACTAAGATCAAAGATCCAATCTACCTCCTTACTGATGAGAGATGAGAGGCTCAAGATGCAGAATGACACATACATGTTTGAACATATACAAAGAAGACATTTATTTTTGTTTGCCCATTTGTTATAATTGCTTTGTTCTTCTTTTAAACTGGAGGAGGGGTGTTGGGGGGGGGAGAAAATTAGTGCTTGTTCATTGAAAAAGAAAAGAAGAATGGAGGGAAAAGAAAGTCATCTTTAAAAAGGAAAGTGTCTGTCCCAAAGAGACAGATTTAAGTCCAACATAAGGAAAAAATGCCCTAACAACTGGAGGTAGAATTGGCTGCCTTGAGAGGTTGTGGGTGTCCATGAGAGGTCTCCAGGCATAGGCTGTCTTTTTTTTTTTTTTTTTTTTTTTTCAGGAAAGGTGCAAAGGGTATGCCTACCCACATACAAGACTAGGTGGCCTCTGAGAGCTTTTCCAACTCAGATTCTCTGGTTCCATTCTATGATCTGTGGGTCACTCTTGAGGACCACAGTCACTTCCATCTGCCAGCATCTATTCCAACTGGGGTGCCTAAACATCTAGGTCTATCCTTACATTACAAAAGGAACTTTCTGACTACTAACAATTGAAGCCAATGTCCCTTGAGGCCATCCAAGTCTCTCTGATCCAACTATTTACCAAATAACTAGTTTTGCCCCCTTGTTTTCCCAATGTGACTTTCCCCTCAGGAAGAGAAAGTCATTTACTGACCCAGGGGTGAATTCTGGCTGCAGGTGCATCTGTCTCTCAGTATAAATGAACTGCCTGCTTTTCCTCTGAACCTAAGAGTGTCTGGAGAGTTTGGTGACTAAGAATCAATCAATTCCCCCAGGACCTGTAAAACTGAAACCCTGAGTCTGCAATTTGAACACCAGGTCAATGACCTGCTTGTAAGTTCACCAAGTTCCCAAACCCCAGAAGTAGCAAACTAAGCAGAAAGCTTCACTTTCTTTTCCTTCTGCCAATCCCTACTTCCCTCCCATATTCTCTCTCTCCCTCTTTCTCTCTCTCCCTCTCCTTCTCTTCTCCCCATTCCCCTCCAACACCTTCCCTCCCTCTCTTGCTCTTCTTCCTCCCTCCCTCTCTCTTGCTTCCTCTCCCTCCCTTCCCTTTCCTCTCCTCCTTCTCTCTCTGTCTCTGTCTGTCGCTCCCTCTCTCCCTTCTCTCTCTGTCTCTGTCTCTCTCTATCTCTCTCTATCTCTGTCTCTGTGTCTCTGTCTCTCTCTGTCTCTCTGTTTCTCTCTCTCTCTCTCTCTCTCTCTCTCTCTCTCTCTCTCCTGTCTCTCTCTCTCTCTCTCTCTCTCTCTCTCTCTCTCTCTCTCTCTCTCACACACACACACACACACACACACACACACACACACACACACACACACACACACCATCTCCTACTGCCACACAGTCAAAATATCAGCCCTGAAAATCATTGCCTTTCCCTAGCATCTGCTTTCTTGTGGGGGAATCATTTGAACAGACAAAAAAATCTCTTGGCATCTCTGTGGCCTTCACTTGGTCAGCACTCTGGTTCAGGAACTCACCACCTCTAGCCTGGATTGTAAATAGTTTCTCTGTCTCTGGCTCCCTTGCCTTCCAAGAAATCCTTTACACTGTGCCAAATCATTATACCCCAACACACGGAACTGACCATATCACTGCTCACCCAGGCAGTAAAATATAAGCTTCTCAGTGCTCCGGGAGGGCATGAACCACTTTATTTTTGTCTCAGTATTTCAAGTACCCAGTCCGGTGTTACATACATTGTAGGCACCTGTTTGTTGATCTGAATTCAGTCCCACACTCTGTTAGCTCCCTATCTCCATCCTGCTCTGATACCAGATCAGGGAATTTCTAAACCTGTGGTTTTTCTCTCTCTTCTCTACCAGACCAAGGCCCTCTCACAAATTAAAGGCATTCATAGTGTGACTGCATCCAGCTCTCAGGGGAATATCATAATTTCATCTGCAATAGATTCCTAAGAAGCTCATACTATGGCTAATCTCCCTACAAAGTTTATTAATTTTCATCCAATTAATTAGCAGAACAAATCAGAGCTGAGCGCTAATTCTGAGGCTTCCATTATCTTTTTCCATACATTTTAGGACTCATCCAGGATGGAAAACTCCATTACCAGGCTTATTCATTTGCCTTTTAGATAGCTAATTGTGCCTAAGTCTAGTTAGCATACCTAATCACTGGCTTATTCACTGCCGATGGTTTGTGGCAAGACGGGCAATTATTCAGGAGAAATGAGATCAGGAGTTGGCAGAAAAGGAAATGGGTTTGCATTATATGACATCTGAAGAAAGCGAGGTAAAGCCCCAGAAAATGGAGAGCTTCTGTTAACAGCCGCTCCCAGCAGTTTGCCTCTGCTCGCTGGGGTTCCACTTGCGCAGCAGCGTACTTACCCGGGGAAGGGGAACAGGCTGTATTTCTCATTGAAACATGGCAGGCTAATGTGCTGAGAGGGTTTAATGGGGTTTTATAAGGTGCCAGGAGATGGATGCTATCACTTCTGCCGCCCCTGCAAGAGAGGAATATAAAGCCCAGAGAGAACGCGGCAAGACAATCCTAGGCAACGGCGTTACACTGGTGCCGAACGGCTGCTTTTGTGGGACCGTGTATTATTGATGCCGTAAAAAGCGCCGCCAGAGCGTGTGCCCGACAGTAAGAAAATAAGTTTTCTCTCATTATCTTGCAACAAAACACTGAGCTTCCTTAAAAATTCAAATTCTCTGCTCCAGAGAGCACGGTTACAACCACAGCTGGGTCTTGATGGGAGCAGCAAGCCGACTAGAGATAGGGTTAAGAGAAAACCGTCGAATGCTGGACAGATCACTGGATCTAGAGTCCACTGACCTGGTTTCACATTCCGCTTCTCATCCTTACTCTCTGCGTGACCTTGAGGTAGTCATATCTCCCCTCTGTCCCTCCATTTCCTCATCTCTAAAATGAGGTTAGATTAGATGGCCCTCCCAGTTCTGGATCTATGGTATTCAGAATGAATCGAAATAACTTAATTACTTTTTTTAAGGGGGGGAAAGGCAGGGTAATTGGGGTTAAGTGACTTGCCCAAGGTCACACGGTAAGTGGTAAGTATCTGAGGTCGGATTTGAACTCAGGTCCTCCTGACTCCAGGGCCGGTGCTCTATTCACTGCACCACCTAGCCACCCCCAAAATAATTTAATTCATTAAGCACCTACCATGGTTGCTATGAGGAACAAAGGAGATGATAGATATTAAGTATTATCTAAATCTTAGATCACTATATAAATACAATCTATCAACTAGCAAGGTAATTTCTAATCTGGAATTTCAGTGTCTGGCAGCTTGGAGGGAAACTTTGGGGGTAAGAAGAATAGAGTCTGTCTCTGCCTCCCTGCCTAACCAGAGGCAACCTTTCCAACTTCAAAGGTTCAGAGATCTTTGACAAAGGATGGTCCCTGTCCTCTCTGAGTTTACAGCCTAAGAAGGAAGACAACAAACAAACATGTACAAAGTAAGCTATAAACAGAATAAATGGGAAATGATTAAAAGAGAGAAAGCACTGAAAATAAGAAGGCTTGGGTTACTAGATTGTGACCCTGGGCAAGTCATTTACCCTCTGTTTGCCTTAGTTTCTTAAACTGTAAAATGGAAATAATAATAGCAGTTATCTCCTGAGATTGTTGTAAGGATTCAATGAGATATTTGCAAAGTACTTAGCATGGTGCCTGGCAAGTAGTAGATTCTGTGCAAACACTTAAGCCTTTCCCACTTTAAGGGCTACAAATCATTTTTTGTAATTCATTTAATTTGATGCTCATGGTCATCCTATATTGTCCATATCACTATCCTCATTCTGCAGGTGAGAAAATGAGGCATAGAAAGGCTAATCAATTTGCAGGATAGTCATACCACTAGGAAGTGTGGTCAGAAGAATTAAAAACCAGAACTTACATGACTTCCATTACACTGTGCACTTATACTGCCTGCAGGACTGGTCCCAGAGAGATGCTGGGATAAGTTCAGAGAAACTTAGGATAGTTTGAAGATCATAGGGATAGGGCACAGAGAAGCAGGGGACAGTCACTAAGAGATATGGGAAAAGTCACAAGAATCAGAGATTTAAAGCTTGATGGGATCCTAGAGGCCATAGAATGCAGCCCCTCATTTTACGAATAGGGAAAGCGAGGCACAGAAAACTTAAGTGAATTGCCAAGGTCATACAGCTATTGAGTGTCTAAAGCAAGATGCAAACCGAGTTCCTCCTGTTTCTAGGTCCAGAGCTCTATCTGTGACACCATGATGCCTCTAAAGATTCATTAATTCTAAAAATATGTATTTAGGTGCCTGTATTTCAATTTAATTGTTTTCCTTTGAGATTCTTTGTGTTTTATTTTGTTGTTATTATATAACTTGTTCTCCTGATTCTTCTCTCTTTATACAAGCTCATACAAATTCTTCTTGGGATTCTACAAAAGCACCCCTTTCATTATGTCTTGCAGGACAAGAAGTAAGGGAATAAACACCTACTATGTGCCAAACACTGTGCTAAGCTCTTTACAAATATCTCATTTCATCCTCAGAACAGCCCAGCAAGGAAGATACAGTTATTATCCCCATTTTACAATTGAAGAAACTGAGGCAAACAGAGTTGAAGTGACCTGCTCAGGATCAAACAGTTCTAAGTACCTGAAGCTGAATTTGAACTCAAGTCAAGAAGCCTTCAGGCACAGCACTCCATCTATAGCACAATAGTATCCCATTACATTCATATACCATCATTTGTTCAGCCATTCATTCCACATATAATGGGTACCTTCTCTCTGAAATCACCTCCTAATTTATTCTGTAAATGCATTTCTTGTTTGTTCAGAATTGGTTGTGTGTTGTCTCCCCCACTGGACTATGAGTTCCTTGAGATGAGGAATGGTATTTTTACCTTCCTTTATCAAGGCACTTGATTCAGACTTGACTTGAGAAGAGGTCCAGAAGCTTCACCAGATTGCCAAACAGTGTCCATGACCCAAAAAAAATTAAAAATCCACGGTCTAAGGGGATGGGGAAAGAGATATTGGGTCAACCCCAAGCAGGTGTGGGGAAATCCCCAGAAAGGCTAAGGACATTCATGTAGAAGCAGACCCAAGGGGATGTGATTATAATCAGAGAGTGATGTGAGAACATTCACAGAGACACTTGGGTACAGTCATCAGGCACCCAGACTTGCCAATGCTGCCTCAACAACTGCTCTTGCATCTGAACCCTTCTCTCTCCTCACATGATCAACACAATGATCCAGATCTCATCACCTCTTACCTGGGCCACTGTATTACCCTCCTAATTGGTCTCCTAGCTTCTGGTCTCTCTCTTTTCCAGTCCATCAAGCAAAACTCCTGAGTGCCACCTGAACCACATGGAAATGTAATTTGGAAATGTTTAACAAAATCAATATGGCACGACTGCCCATGTATAACATATCAGATTGCTTACTGTCTCAGGGAAGGATGAGGGAAGGGAGGAAGAAAATTTGAAGCTGGAAAATTTTTTTTAAATGAATGTCAAACATTGTTTTTAAATGTAATTGGGGAAAAGGGAAAATGATATTCATAAATAAATGTAAATACAATTATTAATTTGTATTAATTTCTGGTTTTCTAAGTCAATATGCTGCCCAGCCAGGCTCCATTTCTATTTGAATATGTCACTACTGTTTCATACATCTGCCAAAATAATCTTCCTCAAGCATGCCACTTTCCTTCTCAAAAGACTTCAATGGTTCTTTATTGCCCTTAGTATAAAATAGAATCCTCAATTTGGCATTTCAAGACCTTCAGGATGTTGTTATAGCCTTATTATTCTTATTGATACACTCTGTGTCACAGATAAATTAACTTTCTTGCTGTTCCCCAAACTCAGACACAGTTCCTGCCTCTATGCCTTTGTCCAGGCTGTTTCTCCTCACCTCTGGTTCTTAGAATCCTTAGCTCCCTTCACAGCTTGCCTCAGGAGAACCTGTTCCTGGGGAAGTCTTTACTGAGTTCTCTAGTTATTATTCACTCTCTCCCACCTCAATGTATAGTGTATGTCTGTATTTGTCTAAATACACCAGGTGACTCAGCGGAGAGAATGATGAACTTGGAGACGGGAAGAGCTGAATTCAAATCCAGCCTCAGACACTTACTAGATGTATAACCCTGGGCAAGTCACTAAAATCTGTTTGTCTCAGTTTCCTCATCTGAAAAATGGGGATAACAATGGCACCTACCTCCCAGGCTTCTTGTAAAAATCAAATGAGATCATATTTGTAACACATAGTACTTGCTATATAAATGTTGTTGGTGATGGTATATTATATCACAGTCCTGTGGCTCTATGACCTATAGGTCCCTTTCTCCCTTACCCTTGCCAGGTAAGGACAAAGGATATTGGGCCATGGAAATCCACCAAAAAGGGGGCGGCTAGGTGGCGCAGTGAGTAAAGCGCCAGCCCTGGAGTCAGGAGGACCTGAGTTCGGTTCTGGCCTCAGACACTTTAAAAAAAACTAGCCATGTAACCTTGGGCAAGTTATTTAACCCCAATTTCCCTCCAAAAGGCAAAAAAAAAAAAAAGAAATCCACCAAAACTCACCCAAGTCCCATGTCAGTCAATGCTCTTCATATCACTACCCTCCCCCTCTCTGCCCCACAGCTCACAGGTGGGGGAAGTTGACAGACTCCCTTTTCTTCCTGGCTGACTGCCCCTTGGTGGAGGAGAGGAGCTGGAAGAAACAGCCCCAAGTGCCCAAGTGCAGCAAGCAGGAGGCAGAGGGCCACAGAGTCTCTGCAGAAGCCACAAATTGAGTCCCAAAAACCTAGTTTTTTTTTTTCTCTTTAGGGCTGGGGGGAGGTGGCACACACTCCTGAGTCTGGGGTTATGCCCAGAGAGTGTCTATGACCTTGGACAGCTTCCCAGTTCAGGATAGAGGCGATGTTACCAAGTCCAAAGCACAGACAGCTCCTTAGATGGCAATCTGTATTCCCCAGCATAAATCAGGGGAGCCAGGAATGAGTGAGCATGATTAGCCTGGCATTTACATGCACTTGCCATCCAGAAAATGCCAGCTGGGGCTGGCAGTGAGCCCCAGACAGCTCCCCATTCAGGCTGCACTGAAGCAGGGCTGAGATGGGGCTTTAGGCTCACACACTAACAGACTAACAATCCAAATGCTACCTCTGACACTTACTACCTATGTAGCCTTAAGCAAGTCACTTAACCTTAATGAGCCTGGCTTCCTTATCTGTAAAATGTAGAAGTTGGTCCAAATGGCCCCTGAGGTCCCTTCGGCTCTAAATCCATAATCCTATGATCTCAGCTCTGCCAAGACCTATTCTCTTGGCTCATAATAGTTAGTCAACAAATATTTTTTAAAATTTCTTTTTATTATGGACTTATCAGGCATGAATCAACAAGCATTTATTATGTGCCTACTATGTGCTAAGCATTGGGCATTCCCACTACTTATACACACACACACACACACACACACACACACACACACACACACTGTAAATGGGAGGTAATCTCAGAAGAAAGACACTACAAGAGGGAAGGGGTAAGAACAGGGAGCCAGGACAGGCCTGCTGAAGAGGGTAGAATTGGAACTGGGTTTTGAAGAAAGTCAGGGAAGCTAAGAGGTGGGGAGAATGTTCCAGCTTAGGGTTCAAACAGTGAAAAGAGACTTTCAGGAAATTGAGTGTGGGCTTCCAGGAAAAAAACAGAAGCTTGATCTAGTCCTAGTAGGTGGTAGAAGAGGAGTGATTAACTCAAGCTGCCCCTGCTCTGCCAACATCCAAGTCCACAATACCTCTCAATTGTTTTCCTCCTTTTAGTCTCTTCCCCCTCCAATCCATCTTCCACAGAGCTTCCACACTGATATTTGCCCAGCCATGTCACTCTCATGTTCAAGAAAATTCTACTGGCTCTAGATGAATATGCAAGATTCCTATTTAGTATTTAAAGACCTTTAAAATCTGTCTCCAGATTTTAAATTATCCTTATCTTTCCAGATCAATCTCCTATTACTCCCTCTCATCGATTCCTCATTGCAGCAAAACTGTCATACTTGCTAACCATTGGACCCAATATTCTATCTCCCAGTCCATGTCTCTATCTCTCATTCCTGGAATATTCTTCTTGCCTGTCCCCACCTTCTCAAACAATTAACTGTAGTCCATATGATCTCTGAGGATCATTAACCCAACTTCTGACCTCTAATAGACAAGCCTCAAGACTGAAAACAAGGCTACATCTCCCCCTTAGACTTTTAAGGGTATTCCTGAGGAATTAGGAGGGTAAAGTTCTAATGTTATTGACTCAAGCCTCCACTGGTGCACTTCCCTACCATCAATATTAGCCAAAAATCATTCATCCAGCCATAAGTAGCCTTTAGAAAAGGGCATTTACAAGGGTGCTACAATAAGAACCATTGCTATAAAATGTCACCACCACCGCCATCTAAAGCCAGGACCATACTCTCTCACAACATGGAGAC
Organism: Petaurus breviceps papuanus; assembly: GCF_028583685.1. NCBI lineage: Eukaryota > Metazoa > Chordata > Mammalia > Diprotodontia > Petauridae > Petaurus > Petaurus breviceps. The sequence goes on from NW_027185575.1 coordinate 8,491,671, forward strand.
TCCAAGAGAAAGTGGAACTCAGAGAGCTTGTGGGGAAAAAGAAGTAACCAGGTTCCAGTCTGATTGCTGGAAATTGTTTTCTTCTAGTCAAGGGTTGATCAAGAAGTCCCCTCTTAGAAACAGTAGACAACTGGTCTATCCTTGGCTCTCAGTTTGGACGTTGAAGTCAGCCGACCTGGGCATGCCACTAAGACCCTGATGGGAAGAGAGAAAGTCTAAAAGCTAGGGTTTTGACTTCCCCTATGGGACATTGTTTTGAGAAGAGGGAGAAAAGTGTTCCTAGAACATACATTTGTTCCAACCAATCTAATGATTCCAGTCTTAAACTAGCTTGATAATTTCTAGACAGCTCCTGGGCCTATCTGAGCAATATTCCTGTACAATATGACTTCAGTTCAAAAAACAAAAAGCCTATGATTGGGATTGATTGATCAGGCATCTTGGCATTATTTTAAGTGGGTAATTAAATTGAGTAAATCAATCTCATCCTTTCATTGCTATCTTTCAATAATAATAACATTAACACATTAAGTTTCTTTGATGTCCTGGTGCCAGACCTTCCACCAATGTAGATCACAAGCCACCTACAAATTAGGAACTAAATCTTAGAGAAGCACAGAGACATTAAGTGACTTGTTCATGATCACCCTGCTCATATCAGTACTTATACCCCGGACAAATCAGTCAGTCAATGAGGATTTATTAAGCAATTACTTTGCTCCAGGTACTATACTAAGTACTTGCGATCCATCACAAAGATGTGCCTATATCACTCAGAGCTGCTGATTGACAGTGTGCAGAGTGTGAATAGGGACAATAGAGTCACTGAAGATGAAGAGTTTGAGATGAAAAATTTCAATGAACTTTTTGGTCAAAGACAGAAGACTCTGTACCTAGCACAGCTCTGATTCTGGCTTGGTGTAATGGTAAACAAAGTAATACTTTGTTGCTTATTTCAGCTATTCAAGTGCTTTTGAGCCTAGCCTTTGATTGTAACAAGAGTCTTTGTTGGAAACAGTATACATGGTATTGCCCTTAATAGGCCTAAGGGAGTTTGAAGACCTTCCCTGCCTAATGTAATCACAAGGAGCCCATGGTGGGAGGAGCTTGCTGAAAGAGCAGAATAGGAAGGATGGAACAGGAAGGAACAGAGCAGAGAAAAGCTCAAGCAAAGCTGGGAACAGGCAGAACTGAGAGAGAGAATGCTTGTGATGTCAGCACTCTGTAGCACTCTGTCTGTTGTTCTATCAGACAAAAGTCTTATCTGTTGTTCTGTCTGACAGAAGTACCCTGTCTGTTGTTATTAGACAGAAGTCTGGAAAGAGGACTTTACTGTTGATTTGTGTTTGATTTCTCAGACAGAAGCCTTGTTTTTTTGATTTGTGTTACTTTATCAGACAGAAAGTGAATTCAGATGATAGTGCCGGTAATGTGTGCAAATATTGTTGTAGCTCTGTTAAGTTTAATGTGTGTAAATATTGTTGTAGCTCTGTTAATTTTAATGTGTGTAAATATTGTTGTAGCCCTGTTAAGCATTATTCTCCTAGAAATAGAAGCTGTGAAGAGCTTGGAGTGGAGCTGTCCCTGTAAGCCGAGATATGGAACAGGAATGGAGAGCTGTCTACCTGTGAATCCAGGCAAGAGCTGGGAGCAGTCAGCTCATGGAAGAGGAGCTGGGAGGTTTGGAAGTCAGCCTCAAGTTAATATGAAAGAGGACTTTACTTGGACACTGTATTGAGTGAGGAGATTGTGATTTACTATGACCTAGGGGTGGATGTTTAAGACTATGTGGCCACCTTAGTAATAAGTTAATATGTTATGCTGTTGTGATTTTATGTGATAAATGTTATGCTTTAGTTTATTGCTGAATAAATAGAGAGTTCACTATACTATGCTATTAGGTCCTTAAAGTTATTCACAGCAGCAGTCCTCAGGAGAGCTGCTCAGGATTGGCTTTACATTTTGACGTTCAACAAACCCCCATCAAACTGAATCAAAGACAAGTCAATCAGTCAATCAATAAGTATTTATGAATAACTACTATGTGCTTTGGTTACTATGCTAGGCTCTAGAGATGCAAAGACAAAAACAAAACAGTCCTTACTCTTGAGGAGATTACATTCTCTAAGGGGGAGGCAACACATGCATGTATACACATTATGTTGGTAGGGAGGCATTATCAACCAGTGGAACCAGGAAATGTCTCATATAGAAAGAATCAGTAGAGCTGAGTTGGAAAGGAAACTAGGGATTATAAGAGGGGGAGTCAAGGAGGGCATTCCAGGCATAAGAAGGCAAAGGTATGGAGGTAGGAGATGAAAAGTAACTAACAAATATACTAATATGAATTTTGTTCAAAAGTTGGGCATGGATTTATAATGTATATCAGATTACTTGCCATCTTGGGGAGAGGTGAGGTAAGTGAGGGAGAAAAATTTGAAACTCAAAATCTTATAAAAATGATGAATGTTGGAAGCTATTTTTACATGTAATTAGAAAAAATACAATTTACATTTTTCTTAAAGTTGTATGTGGGCATGGAGTCTGGCAGAGGTCATTGTGAAGGAGTTGGTAAAAAGAGCAAGGAGTAGAGACGAGAGACAGAATCTGAGAATCTTGGACATGCTCTCATATAATTATAGGAATCTGAGTTTTGTTGTTGTTGTTGTTATATAGTCATTTCAGTAGTGTTTGACTTTTGTGACCCCATTTGGGGTTTTCTTGGCAAAGATACTGGAGTGGTTTCTCATTTCCTTCTCTAGCTCATTTTACAATTCAGGAAACAGAGGTAGGCAGGGTTAAGTGACTTGCCCAGGGTCACACAACTTTGAACTCAGGTCTTCCTGACTCCAGGCCCAGTGCTCTATTCACTTTACCCCCTAGCTGTAAGGAACCTTAAAGCCTTCTTATGCTTATTTCTCTCCCCAAATTCTATGATCAAGCCACAGTGATTTTTTTTCCAATTTCTCGAACATGACATTTCATCTCCCATGTCTATGACTTTATAATGGCTGTTCCTTATACCGTGGAAAGTTCAATTCATTGTCTCTCAGTGTCTCTGGCTTTCTTTAGGGCTCAGCTCAAATGCCACCTTCTGTAGGAGGCCCTCCCATCCCTTGAGCTGCTAACATCTTCCCCTTTCAAATTATCTCCATCTATTCTCTATCTCTCCATATATACACATTTATACACACACATACATAAATCTATAATATACATATGTTAAAAACACCTACAAATATATACAATGTATCTGATAATTTCCAAGTCATCTCTACCATTAGAATGTAAGCTCTTTGAGGGCAGGGACTACCTTTCTTTTCATCCCCAGCACTTAAAAAAATGTCTGGCCCAGAGTCACGAAGTAATCTCTTAATAAGTGCTTGTTGACTGATTGACTTTAGCTCACTCAGTCCAACCCTCTAATTTTTCAAGTGAAAAACCTTGGCCCAGAGAAGGGAAAGTACGTACTCAAGGTATGAAGCAGTAAAATCTGGGTTCAAACTCAGGTCCTCTGAAGACGAAATGCTTACACCACGTTAGTCCAAATCTAAGTTTGAATTTCAGTGTTAGTTAGTGGTGTCACCTTGAATCAGTCCCTTCCCTTTTTTGGATAATCTCTTCCCCATCTATTTGAGAAGGGCCTTGTATCGGAATAAAAGAGATGCTAGAGAGGGCTCTGCTTATGAAAGATAAGATGAGGATTTGTCATCGTTATTAGAGAGTTGGGAGAGAGGAAGAGAAAGCAGTTATTGGTCCAAAGGGCCAACAAGCAAAGGCACAATAAAACAGACAGCCAATCAGAACCACTCACATCATGCTCCAGAAGGATGGCTACCCTGCATCTGGAGATCCTATCGAGCAGTGTGAGAAGGAAAAAAAGGAGAGATACTTCCTGTAGATGTGCCTCTGCATTAACCCCTACTTCTCACTGGGCACTGGAGACAAGGGGCTGGGAGCCAGCCACCCTCCCTTCTCCAGTGGACACGGCTCATCTCCACTGTACTTTTGACGCACAGAATCTGTACCTACAAATAACAGCACATTAATTGTTTACAGTCTGAACCTTCTTTCTGTGCTGCAGGATCTTGCTTTTAGAAAAAAAAATCAACCTCAAAACACCTTTTGTTTTCCTTCTGGTAGCTAGAACATGCTGAAAGATGCCTCCAAGTAAGTGATCATAGGTATAGATAGAATGGAACTTAATAACCCCATGTCTCCCTCTCCCTCCCTCTCTCTCTCTCTCTCTCTATCTCAGGTCTAGAGTTGTCTACAAGGAATTGTTATGTCTCAATCACTCCTCCTCCCTCTCTCTCTCTCTCTCTCTCTCTCTCTCTCTCTCTCTCTCTCTCTCCCCTCTTCTCTGTATCTCCCTCTGTCACCTCTTACCTCTCTCTCCTCTCCCCCCTTCCTCTATATCTCTCTGTCTCTATCTCTCTATGTCTCTGTCTCTCTCTCTTTCTCATATGAGAAAGATAATGTGATTTAGGACAAGCCTTAAACCAACTTAATTTGTCTCTAGAAAAGTCCAATAGTTCATCCAAGGATTTGGTCTTTCATCCAACACGACCTGTTAGAGGTCTCCCCCATTTAATGGAATTGGTGCATCCTGGAGAAATGTGCTGTCCAATACACTTTGCTCAGAACAGGGGTTCTTCACCTGGGTCTGAATGGATTTCAAAGGGTTAGTGAATTTGGATAGGAAAAAAAATTACATCTTTATTTCACTAACCTAGAGCTGAGAATTAGCACATCCTTCAGTTAAGACTATAGGCAACAAAATTATTATTCTGAGAAGGGGTCCAGAGACTTTTCCAGACTAAAAAAAAATGGGCTCATGACATAAAAAAAGGTTAAGAATTCCTGTGTTAGGAGTAGCTCAGTGGCACAGTGGAGAGAGCACCAGCCCTGTAGTCAGGAGGACCTGAGTTCAAATCCAGACTCAGACACCGGATACTTACTAGCCGTGTGACCCCGGGGCAAGTAACTCACCCCCAATTGCCTCCCCTCCCCAAAAAAACTTGTGTTAAGGAAACTTTAGACTGTCATGAAGACTCATTATAATCTATCAACAAGCACTTCTATAAGGCCTACTATGTGTCAGACACTGTGTTGTTTAAGGCAGTTGTGTGCTGGTAAATGTTTAACAGCTTCTCTGACAAGAAAAGGGTAAAAGTACATACAACCTGCCTTGAAGCTTTAATCTTCATTGTTACTATTTCCTCATCACTTTCTTAAGTGTAAGCAATCAACAAAACAATAGATCCAGGCCTGATTAGTAGCCAATTTCTGAGGTGTGAGTGATCACACTAAACATTTAACCATTGACTGTCCAGAGCAGGTTCAAGCTGGCTTCAGCACACCCCAGTCTGAAAACACAGAAAGAATCAATGAAAGAATCTTTTCTCACAAATAATTTTCATTTTAACGGGACAAACAATGAGGACATATGTAAGTGCATTTATTGTTGTTCAGTCATTTCAGTCATGTCTGACCCTTTGTGACCCCATCTGGGGTTTTCTTGGCAGAGATACTGGAGCAGTTTGCTATTTCTTTTTCCAGCTCATTTTATGGATGAGGAAACTGAGGCAGACAGGGTGAAGTGACTTGCCCAGGGTCACACAGCTAGTAAGAGTCTGAGGCCAGATTTGAATTCAGGAAGATGAGTCTTCCTGACTCCAGGCCAGCGCTGTATTCACTGTACCACCATAAAGAGAGTGATAATAAGTGATTAACAGCTGGTATCTATAGAACATGTTACGATTTGCAAAGCACTTCACAAACATTCTCTCATTTGATCCTCACAACAACCCTGGGAGGCAAGTGCTGTTATTATTCCCATTTTACAGTTGAGAAAACTGAAGTTAAGTGACTTGCCCAAGGGTATATAGTCAGTGAGTGTCTGTGGCTGGATTTGAATTCAGGTCCTCCTGACTCCAGGCCCAGTGCTCTATCTACTGTACTACCTAACTAGAATAAATACAAAGTCTTTAAATAAAAGGTGGTTTCAGAAAGAGGGCATTAGTGAATGAGAGTATCAAGAAATAAGAGACATGTTTTGATGGAGGACATTGTGGTCCCAGGAAGCAATATGTATGGGCGGAGAGGGGGGGGCCAAGAAGTTGTTGACTTGTTGCTCTGGCCTTCTTATCTAGGCTTTTCTCTCTACTACACACAACCCTCTGTGAGAATCAGCCCCACGAAATACCTGTGCAAAAATCCAGCAAAGACAGATGCTACATGGGAAGACTTCTATGAACCGACACCAAGTTAAGAAAGCAGACCAAGAAAATAATATGCCCAAAGATTACAACAATGTAAATGGAAAGAACAGCAACCACCACAAAAAAACTGAACACTGTGTAATTAGAAGGACCAAGTCTGGCCCCAGACAAGAGTTTGTACTTCCATCCCCTCTTTGCAGAGGCAGAAGATGATGGGTGTGGAATACAGCATATATCATCAGACACAGTGTGTTCATTCATTTTTCTAAACTGCTTGTTTTCCCTTTCTTAGCAAATCTCAAATCAAAATATTACAAGAGATAGCTCCCTGGATAGGGAAGGGATATACTTAAAAATTAATCTCATAGAAAAACAAAAGGGTATCAATAAAAATATGATTTTTTTAAAGAGGGAAAAACAAGGCAGTTTCATGTACTAGAAACTAGGCTGGCATGGGAATCTCCTGACTTCGAGTAACAGCTCTGCTGCTAACTTGTTGTGTGACCTTAGGTAAGTCCCTTGCCCTCTATAGATCTTACCTTCCTGATCAATAAAGTAAAGAGACTGGATGCCATGAGCTTTACCTTCTAGTTCTGATATTCATGTTCTGAGGTAGAAGTGTCAAACAGGTGGCCTCTGAGGGCATGACTCTTCCCGCCCCAAATCAGAATTAAATGTAATTTGGAAATATTTAACAAGATAAATAGATACACAACAAAACATAGATAACATTAACACATGATTTGCTAAGTTGATATGTGGCCCACAGGGATTTTTACGTATGGTTTAGTGACCCCCACTTGTACTTGAGTTTGACACCTCTGCTCTAAGATGTTTCCCAGCTCTGTAGCATAGGTCTGTCAGTGTGCTTCACTCGGATACGTTCAGCTATACCCACAGCCCCCATCCAATGAATTTGGGCCATACCAAATTAGACAGCTCATCAAACTGGAGCAAAGACAATTCATGCACAACATAGTGAAGCAAACAACAAGGAAATGGGAAGAGTATTGAATGTCCCTGATGTCCATTCCCAAATACTACCCCCCATACTCCTTTTTGAGGGTTCATAGTTCTCTCTTCTCCCCATGTCTGGTGGTCCCAGTGGCTTGACCAGGAAAGTAGGAGGCTCTAAAGACTTTTTATGGATCTTGCTGAGGGATTCAGTTTGGTCTTACTCTTAAAGTATTGTTTCCCTCCTTCCCCTGGGAGGGCAAGTGTGGCCCGTTCTAAGATGGTAACGTGAGCGTGATTCCGTGAAATTCACATCTTTGGCAGGACTCCAAATTCCTTCTACTCTTCTTGGTTTAACTAGGGTAACCAAGGGGCCTCAAAACTATAGGTGAGTTAGGGGGCATCTACCCCAAGCATATGAAGACTCCCTCCAGTGGAATGGGTAGATAAGAACAATTTGTTCCAGTGATCATGAAGGTGGCTGAAACAAAGATTGGTCAGACATTGAAGATGCCAAAGTTATCCTGGCACCACATCCTGGTCCATCACCAGTCATTCTGACTTTTGTCTTTGTCACTGGAGTCGATAATTCTGGAAGAGAGGGTAAAGCCAATGACTGTGAAACTCTGCCTCACTTAAGGTCAATTCCCTGGAGAGTTAAGACCTCACCCTGTGTTTGAAACAAAGAATGAACACAACAACAGTAATAAATGACTGTGCTTTCCCTCACACTCTGGGGCCCAGGAAACAGGAAACAAACATATTCCCTTATAGTTCTGTAAGATCTGAGTAGCTGGCAACTGTGGACATTTCTATGGTATTTGAGAATCACAAAATACATTAAGTCTATTCTCTTTTTTTTAATTTTATAAGAGCTTTGTAATGAATATCTTCTGTATCTCCTCAAACATAGTAGAAGAGGAACATAGCAGTTCACTTAAGGAAGTGAAAGTCTTTATCTGGTCACTTTTCTTTTCATCTTGGGGCAGCATCAGAATGCTAGTTTCTCAGCAAGGCACCTGAACAAACACAGAGAGGTAGGTCCACAGCTCCTGTCATTATCAAGGTCTAGACAAGTCAGATCATAGCAACATTTCTCGCCCCTTCTGCCATTCTCCTCAGCTCTATCTATCCCCCCTGGCTATGGAAACTCAGCAATTGACCACCCCCACGAGTCTCCTTATCTGTTTTTAAAAATGTATGCTCTCCAAAATTGAGGCAAATAAGGGTATTGCATTATGCTAAAGGAACTGTAGACAACAAACAGATAACAATATTAAGCTTATAATCTGGGCGTTCTAGAAAAACATTTTCCTTATCAAAATCTATGCTGGAGAATTGAGCCATACTACAAATTCAATCACAACCTTCTAGAAGGATTGGTATTTCCAAGAATTTTCCAAGTATTGTGGGAACATGAACTCCATCCACTAGAACATACACTATAGTGTAAGTATTCTTAACCTTTTTTTTTGGTCTCGGAACAATTTGTTGGCCTGATTGGACCCTTTCCCAGAATAATGTTTTTAAATACATAAAATAAATGCCCAGGGTTACAAAGGAAACCAATTCTATTCAAATACAATTATTAAAAAAAAATTCTTTAATTTTTTTTTCTTTAAACCAGTTAATAGACCCAAGGTTAAGAAACCCAGTATGTTCTCTTTTTCTAAGGTCCCTCCGAGATCTGACATGCTCTATTTTAAGGTGCCTCTCAGCTCTAGCATCCTCTGGTCTGTGTTCTAAAGCCCTTTATAGCTCTGATATTCTATGTTCTATTAATTTTAGTCTCATCTCTAAGGTTAGGATTACGGTGAGCTTTCCCCTCCTGTGAGCAGTGTTTCTGCAATCTTACTAGTTTAATTAAATGCACCCCATGCCTGCTGGGAGCCAGAGTCCCAGATATAAATACACCAGAAATTACACCCAGCCACCCCCACCAAGTCTCTGATAAATGTCACCCAAACACAGGTCAACGAGAGTAATGGTCTTTTTTACTGGTTTGCAAAGAAGCCTCAGTTTCTGATGCAGGGCAGGGGGTCAGCCTTTATTTTATCCAAACAAGGTCTCCTTGTGTTGGACTGTGAGAGACTTTTGATAATCATGCTCCCCGCCCCATCCCCACCCTCCATGCCTACCCAGCCCCCCACCTACAGAACAAAATGGCTAAACTCCCCTACAGTTGGGGCTCAGCTGTCCATTGACCCTGCTGACTGCCTCAGTGAAGGGAGGGGGTGGTGAGGAGGTGTGAGGCAGTGGGCAGTGTCAGCCAGGAGGACTCCATCAATCACTCTCTCACACACAGACACTTTCCTTCCTTCTCAGGCTGGTGGCCTAAAGGCAGCCCTCCTTCAAATTCACAGCCTCCTCTTCCATTCACAACTACCCTAAGCTGCAAATTAAAAGGATGGGGATGTGGGTGGTCAGAGACAAGCCCAGCCACTCTTAGGGCAGGAAAATACTTGGTAGAGGGGATAGAGGAAGAAAGGAGGAAATGGTAGAAGAGACAGGAAGGAGAGAAGAGAATGAAAAAAAGGGAGAATAGAAAGAAGTAGAAATAAAAAGGATTAAGGAAAGACATAGACAGAAGAAAATTCAAAGGAAAAACAGGATTAGCTGAAAGATAAAAATTTCTATATAGAATCACAAGATTTTCTACCTAGAAGGACTCTTAGAGATGGTCTCCAGAGCATCCTAGGGTCCAGAACTTGTTTTTAATATTTTGATATTTTACATGCTTAATATTTTAGTTAAAATATTCAATGTTTTAATTTTTTGCTTTTAATTTTTGAAATTCAACATAATTAACTTTCTTTATAATCCTATGTGTTTAATCGTTTAAAAATATTATTCTGAAAGGGGATCCATAGACTTCACCACACTGACCACCAAAGGTCAAAAATGATACAAAAAAGGGTTCAGAAACCCAGACTAGTCCAGCCTCTTCATTTTACAGATGAAGAAACAGAAAGAGGACATGACTTGCCCAGAGTTAACACAGCAAGTTAGGGCTAGGGCCCAGGTAGAGCCCAGGTCTCTTGATTTCTCCACCTCAGCCTTTGCTTGTTTGTTTTCCAGACACATCCCCCCATTATAATTGTGATTTTTTAAAGAGCCTATGTGTCCATGGCACCCCTTTACTAAGCCAGGGTGGGGGAAAGAACTATCTTCCCACCGCTACTGGCAAGCTGTGAACTCAGGCCTTCACTGTGGGCAGTTCCATTCCAGGGAAATCCAAGGAACATGGAGACACTGCATCAACCCACTATTTATCGGTCTCCCTTCCTTGAGATAGGATGAACTCAAAATTCATCCAAAACCCTAGGCTGCCTCTTCCAGGAAATCCACTGAACTCAAGAACAGAGACTCTTTTGAGAAGCAACGTTCTTGGACCCCAGCACCTGCAGTCCAGTCCTTCCCATAAAGCAGCCCCATTGGGCAGGGCAGGGCAAGGGTCACAGCTGCAGGTCTCAAGGAAGGCCCCACAGGGGCACACCACACACAGAGCCCACAGAGAAGGCAGAATGGCCTGCAACAGAAGGCCAGTGTGTGCCCTATTCCAGGCTCCAACCCCAGCTCCGATTCTATCCAGCCTAACTCACCAGATTCCCCCAAATCCCACCCTCAGTGGTCAAAGTAAAGCACTGGAGAAGACAACGGTGCCTCAAGTCCCTGTGGTTGTCATCACATCCTCTGTGTTCACAGCAGGGCCCTGGGGAGTCCACCTAGGGAATAAGTTAAGAGAATATATAAGAAAAGCTAAAATTTATACCATGTTTCCTGGAAGTCTTAGGGCAGTTTTAAGCCTGCAGGCTACTTTGGGGATACCCAGAGTTTGTGAAAGGCTTTACTTTACTAACATTATCCTGCCTGAGCTTCAAAATAACGTTGCAAGGTGGGTGGCACAGGAACATATTCCCCCCTTTTTGGGGTCATTCAGACTTAAGGTTTCATTGGTATAAGAAGCTCTAAGAAAGGAAACCCATTCTACTCTTGCAGCTTGGTAATTCAAGAGTCTAAGAGAAGTGCTTATAAGAATCCCATTTTACAGATGAGGAATGTGAGTCAGAAAGGCTGAGTCACCTACCTTTGTCACACAGCCAATTAGTGTCAAAGACAACATTTAAGCTCATGTCTGGATTCCAAGTACCACACTATTTCTACCACATCGTACATCGATTCCAATGGTTCCCTAATGCCTCCAGGATCCAATACAAAATCCTGTTTTACTTTTAAACACAGGACCACATCCTGATCCTTTTCTATCTTTCCAGTCTTCTTATATAACCTCCTATATGCCTTTTAAGCCAATGACACTGACCTGGCTGTCCCTCATACTAGACACTCCCATCTCCCACCTCCAGGCCTTTTTCCTGGCTGTGCCCCATGCCCTGAATGCTCTCCCACTCAGGTCTGCCTCTTGGCTTCCCTGGCTTCCTTCAAGTCCCAGGAAAAGTTCCTCCTTCTACAAGAAGTCTTTCTTGATCCCCCTAATGTTAGCACTTTCCCTCTGCTGACTATCTCCAGTTTGTCTTTTACTCCTTCTTGTATATTCAGTGCTTAGCACAGTTCCTGGAATATAAAGTGCTTATTAAAAGCACAAGTTGACTTATTGAATGAAGGAAGAAAAATGGATTAATAATTGATTAACATCTGGAAAGGACAAGCCCTTCATTTTACAGGAAGGGAAACTAAGGCCGAGGGACAATAAGTGGCTTACCTATGCTCAAATATATGTGATATATCAACAGCAGAGGGACAGCTAAGTGGTGCAGTGGATGGCCCTGGAGTCAGGAAGACCTGAATTTAAATCTGACCTCAGATACTTACTAGCTGTGTGACTCTGGGCAAGTCACTTCACCCTCTGCCTCAGTTTCCTCATCTGAAAAATGAGCTGGAGAAGAAAATGGAGAACCACTACAGCATCTCTTCCAAGAAAACCCCAATGGGGTCACAGAGAGTTGGACAAGACTGAAACAACAGAACATCAACAACAAATCAAGAGCAGGGCCGAAACCCGGGCTCCACAGAGCTCTTTTTCTCCCAAATAAGTTCACAGCAAGACCCTACTCCCTACTCCAGGCTTTCTCATATAATATCTTGTTGATAAGAAGTATTCTGAACTGTTTTTTCTAATCATTGTATTTTTATGGGATGGCAGAAAATTTAGGTTCATTGTTTTTTATGGAATGAACTTGTTCCACTTAGCCCCCAGAAGGAAAAACTAGGAACAGGTGGTAGAGAGATAAATTGATAATGCATTTGTGAAGATCGCACTGCTTCCTAAGTACTGAGGATACAAACAAAAACATGCTAGTCCCTATGCTGGAAAAGCTTACATTTTAATGGAATACCTAAAGGGAAACTGGAAGGAAAGAGGGAGGATACACAAGGAGTCCTCACTAGGGAAGCAGAAGGAACACTGGAGAGGCTGAGGGCAAGCTAAGGGCCAAAGCTGGACAATCAAAGCCCAGCGAGGTTCCAGGGGGTCAAATCCAACTTTCAGGTGGGAAAGAAATAACAATGATACACCAATTGGCACCAGAATGGCTGGAGATGTCTGAGGAGGAGTAGCTACGAAGCCTCAGTTTCCTCAACTGTAAAATGGGATATTGTGAGATAAAATGAGTTAACATATGGAAAGCACTTTGTATCCCTTAAAATGTATGACAGCCATTATAATTATTATGTTATATAAATATTATATTATTATATCACAATTATTATCCCCCAATCTACCCCTTTGTTATTTGCTCTCTGACTCTTTGTGACCCCATTTGAGGTTTTCTTGGCAAAGATACTGGAGTGGTTAACTATTTCTTTCTCCAGCTCATTTTACAGATGAGGAAACTAAGACAAACAGGTCAAGTGACTTGCCCAGGGTCACACAGCTAGGAAGTGTCTGAGATCACATTTGAGCTCAGGAAGATGAGTCTTCCTGACTTCAGGCCCAGTGCTCTATCTCTCACTTGCCTCATTTCAGAATCAAGGTGAGCCAAACACACCTTTAGCAAATCATCTCAACTCTCTACACCTGAGCTCCCTCCTCTATTAAAAACAGAAGTAGCCCAAATGATGGCTAGGAGGAAGCAAGATAATGCAGTTAATGGAACACATTCCTGAAATGCCTGCTCACGGGCAAGCCTTCTATAGGACTGAGATTATTTGTCCCCTAACTCCTTACAGGAAATGATTTAACCTCCCAGATGGCATCCAGGCCATGATGAATGCCTCCCCATAAACTCATTAATGTGTTTCTCATCCCCCTTCTGTCATCTTCCCAATGACCTCTTCAACAGACATTACCGGTCACCCTTGACCTCGTTCTGCTTGTCTCTCCTCCCATAGGCTTTCTTAGGATGCCCGCCCCCAAACCCTTGGCTATTTGGCTCCATTAAATCTGAAGGAACATAGGTCTAATTGTTGTCTGGGGAAAGATATTGGTAATACAGTTGTTCCTTTGGAACATCGTCTATAAAAACAGAGAATCTCAAGAGTTGAAAAGGGGCTAGGAGACCATCTGGCCCAATCAGACCTCTCAAATTGCTGACGAGTGTTTATCCAGCCTTTGAAGGCTTCCACTGAGGGAAAATCTACCAGACCCAGAAGCAGCCTGTTTCCACTTTCTGATGATTACTGGCAGCTAGATGGCAGGCTGGTGTATCCAACTTGGATTCAGGCAGATGAGTTTGAATCCTGCCTCAGACACGTTAGCTGTGTGACCTACAGCAATTCACTGAAACTCTCTTAGTTTCCTCTTCTGTAAAATGGAAGTAATAATAGCAGCTACTCCACAGAGTTGTGGAGATCAAATAAGATAACATAGGTAATTTTGCAATTACCTATGTTATCTTATTTGTATTTTGTAAATATAAAAATCTTAATAATAAATAAATAAAAATAATCTTAATAATAAATTTTTAAAAATCTTATTTGCATTTTGTAAACCTTAAAGTCTCTGAGCTCCCTTTCAGCTCTAGATCTGTACACACCCTCTTCTATATGACAACCCTTCAAGTAATCGACTTGAATGTTTCCTCTTACATATTCTCAACTCTAGGTTAAATATACCCAATTCTTTCAACCCAAGGTCTTAGGACACTTTGCTATTCTTTTCATCCTCCTTTGTATGCTCCCCAGCTTAGCAATGTCCTTCCTCAAATGTGGTACCCAGGACCGAAGTCTTTTCCTCCTCTGGGCAGGAAGCCCAGGAACTGATTCTCATCTTCTTTTTGAGAATAGTTGGCCACCTTCTCCAAGAAAGGAAGGGTGGGGATTGCTGTTTTGCTGTTTGTCCTCCATTGTTGAAGAGGACTGTGACATCAGGAAGGTGATGCCATGACATGCAAGGGAATTGAATTGAAGTGAGGATAGGGTGTGCTAAGTCACCAGCCTCACTTTCAGTGGCCAGATAATAGATCAAGACAACTGGATATGGCCCAGGTAACAGTGGAAAACCTTAGAGACAGATAGTGAAACTAGAGACCTGCTGGAGACCCTCAGCATGGTTAATGCCTTGAAGTTGTGACTACATGGGGCAAAAACAATAATAAACCATGTAGGAAGAAGTCAGCTACCATCTAGTATCATGTAACTGTAGCAGCAAGCACCCCAAGCGTCCTCAGGGTTTGCAGCTACCACA
>NW_027185575.1:8506500-8551485 GCF_028583685.1 Petaurus breviceps papuanus
GACAGATTTCCAAACTGTCCAACCATTACATCCATACCCAGTCAACAGTAACTACCACTAAAAGGTAAAGACAAAGAATTTTCCAGTAAAGAGGAAAAAGCAATAAATTACAGAGGAAAAACCCTTGGGCTAAGGGTCAGGAAAGTTGGGTTCAATATGGGAAGCAATCAATAAATAAACAATTATTGAGCCTCTGCTGTATGTAAAGACCTATGCTACAAAGTGATACAAAGACAAAAATTAAGCCATTCCTTCTCTGAAGGAGCCTACATTCTAATGAGCCAGCATGGTGCAAGAGAACATATACTGACCTAATTCTAACCTTAAATAATTTAATCTCACTGAGCCCCAGGTTCCTCAATTATAAAAAGGAAGAGGGTAGACTTTCCAGCTCTAGTAGGATCCCAAGTCTTATTTATGTTTTGGAGTAAAAAGAATGAGGGACCTGAAATCAGGAAATCTGGGTTTAATACTTATTAACTCAAATATTTTCTAGCTTTATCACCATGGTCAAGTTCCTGGCCCTCTTAGAACCTCAATTTACTCATCTATTAAATGGGGATAATCATACTTATATTCACAAGCCCTAGCCAGCTTTCTAAGCCTATTAAGTGCAAAACACTTGCTGATCTGCATTGGTAAAGGGAATTTTTCCACCAGGTGTTCATCTACAGCAATAAAAGCATAGATAGAGCAAAGCAATAATAATAATAATAATACTTATACATAGCACTATTGTGAGCAAGTACTGTCCTTTCTCTGGGCCTCAGTTTCCCCATCATTATAAGGAGGTTGAGACATATGATTTCTCCCAGTTCCAGAACTCAGAGAACACAGAATGTCAGAACAGGAAGGGTCCTCAGAGAGTATCTAGTACAATCCTTGCCTTTGACAGAGAAGGTCCAGGGAAGAGAAAAGACTTGCTGACATTTCCATAGCGTTGGAGAGTTCACAAAAGTTTCCCTCACAATAACACTGTGAGGGAGGTCATACAAGAGGTATTTTCCCAATTTTACAGATGAGAAAACTGAGATTGAGAGAGGTTTAGTGACTTAGCAAGGCTTACACAGCAAGCAAGTGCTAGATGTGGGATTTGAACTTGGGTTTCCTAACTCCATGTCCAACAGTTTACTTTAGCCACTAAACTGAGCTGCCTCAAAAAACAGCGATCCCTACTGTGTGTCCAGACCTTCATTGGCTGTGCTGGGGAGGACAGAAGAAGCAGGTGGTAGATTCAATGTAAGATAAAAAGCAATGGACCTGGGCTCAGTGGAGTCTTGGCTCTGCCACCTGTCCCCTGTGACACTTTGGTCAAGTACCCTTCCCCGCTTTGGGCCTTGGTTCTCTCTTCTATAAAATGAGGAGACTGGTTCTTCAAAGTTGCTGCCATCCCTGAAATCCTTTTAGTCCTGAACATCCCTGTATCATGGAACTCTAGGTATCCTCAGGAGGCAGGATGGACACACACTGAACACTCTGTTCAGGAACAGAAAGGAAAAGTGCAATTGGTGAATGACCCAATCAGCAGGGACTGATTAAGTATCCTCTCACTACAAACCAGACACTGGGCTCTCCAGACTGTAAGTCTTAAGAAAAGGGGGAAAGAGGAGAGCTGAAGAAATCATCTTGTGTGAGACCTAGCCCCTGAGCCAGGTCTGAAATGAACCCCAATTGAAGCAGGAGTCACCCTCCCTCGCCAAAAGAAAGATTTTTGAAAATTTTCAAAGAATTGAATCACAGTGAGAATAGCAGTAACTCACTTTGTAATTCCTTTTTAAAACTTCATTAAATTTGCTGTTTGTTGTGTCTTGACTTGAACTTTTCTCAGTATTTGGGTAGAATCCAGCCAATTTACGCCCAAGACTGTTTCAGAATAAGGTGTGAAACCTTGATTTCAGAAACTAGCTCTACCTCTCCTCCAGCACACAAACACACACACAAACATACACATACACACAAATATACACATATATTCACACAAACAGATGCATACACACACACTCAGATACAGCAAGACTGCCAACATTTAGGTTTCTGCATTCTGATAGATACAGAAAACAGTTCAGTCAAATCAGTTCCAGATTTGAAGGCTCTGCCAGCTCCCTAACCTTGTTACCCCACAAGGAAAGAGGAGAGAAAACATTGGAATAGGACTATGAGAGCCCCTCCCCAGTCTGCATCACTGGGAGAAAGCTCTGAAGCCTAAAGAGACTAATGCAAGTGGGGAACTCAGTCATTCCCACTAAGATCATTTTTTTGGTTTTCTTTCTGCCAAGGCTCTTTCCATTTTGGTCAAGTCTAACTCCTTGAGGGTAGGGACAGTTTTGGCCTTTCTTTGTGTCCCCAGAGTTTATCCCAGTGCCTGGCAGTGACTTAGGGTTTAATAAATGCTTGCTGATTGACTGCCAGCCACAAACTTGCTGTGTGATGTGAGGGAAGTCATCCCATCTTTGGGCCTCAGTTTCCCTTTCTTTACAATGAGGGAGCTGGTGTGGATGATCCTTCTGGTGCCTTCCAGTTTTGATACTTCATGATTCTAGAATTGTGGGTCAATCAACTAACATATATTCATCACCTATTATGTGTTAGGCACTGTGCCAAAAACTGTTGATACAAAAACAAAAAGAAAATAAAAGCCAGTCCCCGCTCCCAAACAGCTCACAGTCTGACAGGGGAGACAACAAGCAAATAAAACATAAAAACAAGACATAGACTACATAAACTGAAGATAATCAGGAAGGCAAAAGGCACTAGCCTTGAGAGAGACTGGGAAAACCTTCTCATGGAAAGGGAAATTTTAGCTGGAACTTGGAAAAAGCCAGGGGAGCCAGGACCTGGATATAAGAAGGGAAAGAGTCCCTAACTTGGGGGGGGGGTAGCCAATAAAAATGAACAAAGGTGGGGGATGGAGAGTCGCATGTGAAGGATGGATAGCAGAATATGTGGAAGGGAGGTGTAAAAAGGCCGAAAAGGTAGGAAGGGGTCAGGCTATAAAGGGCTTTGAGAACCAAACAGGATTTTATTTTTGACCCTGGAGATAATAGTGAGCCACTACAGTTTATTGTAAAAGGAGATAACATGGTCAGGTTTATGCTTTAGGAACATCAATTTGACAGCTGAGTAAAGAGGATGGACGAGAGTGGGAAGAGGCCTGTGGCAAGGATACCATGCAGAAAGCTACTGCAGTCATCCAGGTATGAGGTGATAAGGGATACAGCAGGGTGGTAGCAGTCATTGGTAGAAAAGAGGAGGGGTACATTTAAGAGATATTCCAAAGTTAGAATCAACAGGGTTTGGCAACAGATTGGATATGGAGGGTGAGAGAGAGTGAGAAGTCAAGGATGATGAGGCCTAGCTTGAACAGTGGTACCCTTGACAAGTAATAGGGAAATTAGAAAAATAAGAGGGCTTGGGGAGAAAAATAATTAGTTTCATTTGGGTTAAGTTTAAAATTTTTCTAGGACATCAAGTTCAAAATGTCCCATAGGTAATTGGAGATGTGAGACTGCAGATCAAGAAAGGAGTTGTTCAGTCATGTCCGATCTTCCTGACCCATTTGGGGTTTCCTTGGCAAAGATACTGGAGTGGTTTGTCATTTCTTTCTCCAGCTCATTTTATAGATGAGGAAACTGAGACAGACAGGACTAAGTGACTTGGATAGGGTCACACAGTAGTATCTGAGCTCAGATTTGAACTCAAAAAGATAAGTCTTTCTGACTCCAGGCCTGGCACTTTATCCACTATGTGACCTAGCTACCCTAAAAGAGGAGTTAAGGTAGGATAAATATATCTGAGAAAAGATGATGGCTAAATTCATGGGCGATGATGAGATTGCCAAGTCAAATAGTATAGAGAGAGAAGAGGGCCCAGGACAGAGTTCTATGGGGCACACACAGTTAATGGGAATGACTTGAATGAAGTTTCAGCAAAAGCAACTTAAAAGTAACAGATAGGTAGGAGAAAATACCTAGTATAGTCCAAGTCCCAAGTTCATTGGTATGGGAAATTCTCCTCCTTGGTGGAGATAAAAGCCCCATCACTATATGAGGGGTAAGAGAGAGTTGGTGAGAGAAAAAGAAAAGAAGAGCTCCAGTGTCTTCAGACTTTCTTAACGTCTCTTCAGTCTCCGTGAGAGTTCTTCAGTCACTTTGGGCACATCTGGCTTCCAGCTTCAAGAAAGAAAATGGATGGCATCAATCTCACTTTAGGTTGCCAAAGAGAGACTAAGACTTTGGGAAGAAGCCAACATGAAAAGAGCCCTGTCCCTGTCCCCAGCTGGCTATACTAGAGATTTTGGGGGAGATCTAGGACTTTTTCTCCTGGTGGAACAGTTATCTCACTCCCCATGGGAAAATCTCTTCATTCTGTATCACCTGGCATATATTCCACATATAGTTCTCTGATTTCTGTTTTGCTATTGACTTAGATAAGTGGGTTTCTTTGTCACTTCCTATGTGGAACTGGTATTTGGTGAAAAGGGAGTCCAGCCTTGGATAGGGAGCTTGCGTCCTCTTTTCCCCATTAACTGTGATCAGAAATTTAGCTTGAACCTGAAAACTACATCCCCTAGATTGATAATATTTAAGGGAGCAGATAGATATAATTCTAACCAAGCATACCCTCTCTCTGAGGAGGATAGAGTGGCTAAGCTTCTGACATCAACCTCCTGCTTCCCCTCCTGGAAGGAATTAGTATCCCATGGAGAAGGGTCAGAGAGAAGAGGCTCGAGATGTCTACTGTGCATCTCTTCAAGCCACACGATGACCCCATACACATAGTACATGAAGGGACTGCTAGAAAGAAGAGAGTATTTAGAAGATGGTGACCTATAGTGTTAAAGGCAGCAGAGTACTCAAGAGCGATGAGGACTGAGCAAAGGGCGTTCTATTTGGCAAATAAGAGAGACAGAGAGCAGTGGTAACTTTGGAAACAGCGGTTTCAGTTGAATGATGAGATCAGAATCCAGACTGCAGGCAGTAAAAAAAGAAAGTGAGGGGAAAGGAAGTGGAGGCCCCTATTGTAGATGGCTTTCTTAAGGAGTTTAGTCACAAAAGGGATGAGAGCTAGAAGAGATAGTTGGACCAGGCAAGGTTTTTTTGAGGTTTGGGGAAACATGGGCATTCTGTAGACAGTAGGGAGGCTGCAAGTAGAGAGGGGAAAACTGATGATAAGTGATAAAGTGGTCAGACTGCTGGAGAAGATGGGTTTGAATGGGGTCACTTGTGCAGGTAGAGAGGCTTGTCTTGGCAAGCTGTGTTACAGCTACCTGTGTCACATCTATTCACATGACACAAGGATAAAGGATGAAATGGTGGCAGAAAGCATCTGGGATATGTGAGACAGGAAAGGAGAAGAGAGAGACCTCAGGGAATGGTCTCTGGTTGTTTTTTACTGAAATGTAAGTCACAGTTCTCATTTGGCGGGGGTGGGGGGGAGAAGCCATGGGAGGTTTGAAAAAGCTGCTGTGAAGGATAGTGAATAGTGATAGGTTCAGCACGTTTATTATCTCAACTCTTGCAATGCTGGTATTCAACTCCAAATCAATCCAATCAAAATGCAAAGGCATAGGAAGTATTTGCCAAAAGCATCTATGCCCAGCTTGGATTAACTCTGCTCAAATGAGGGGAAGAATAAATAAACAAATTAAGCCCTTACTATGTGCCAAGCACTATGATAACCATTCAGGATACAAATAGAAAAGTAGGGGCAGCTAAAGTGGGTGGCACAGTGAATAGAGCACCAACCCTGGAGTCAGGAGGACCTAAGTTCAAATCCAACCTGAGACACTTAACACGTATTAGATGTGTGACCTTGGGCAAGTCACTTAACCCCAATTGCCCTGCCTTTCCCCCCTCCAAAAAGACAAAAAGAAAAGTAAAGGCAATCTTAGGCCAAGGAACTTATTTTCTAATAGGATGAGAAAACATAAAAGGAAGTGGTAACCAGGTAAGGACACGTTGGTTTGAAAAGTTACAAGGTTAGTGAGTGGAACAGAGTAGGAAAGAGATATGTTTCCAATAGCAAAAGTAATATTTTTCTCAGTTAACAAGTATTTATTTTTTCTCCCTCCTGAGAACCTTAGTCTAAGAGAGCCAGGGTCTCCCATTGCATCCTGGGCCATCTCCAGTCTTCCTGATGAATGTCTGGTCACTGGACACAGATGGCTCTGGAGGAGAAAGTGAGGCTGGTGAGCTTGCACAGCCCTCCCTCATTCAAGTCAAGGTCAACTGCAAGTCATGTCATCATCTCCCTGATGTCACAGTCCTCTTGGAGAACAAAGGACAAGCACAACAAATGACAACAACCAAGATCTCTCCCTCCTGTCTATTAGGGGGAAAAAACCAAAACAAAAAAACCCGTTACGACTGTGTGTAGTCAAGCAAAACAAATCCCCACATTGACCACATCCAGTAATGTGCGTCTCATTCAGTATATTCTGTCCATCACCTCTCTGTCGGGAGATGAGTACTGTTCTTTATCATGGGTCCTCTGGAATCATGAACAGTCAGAGGTTGTAAGTCTTTCAAAGTTACTTTTCTTTAGAATCTTGTTATTATCTAAAAAGTTCTCTTGATTCTGCTCACTTTACTCAACACCACTTCATATAAGTCTTCCTAGGTTTTTCTGAAACCATCCCTTCCATCATTTCCTAAGAAATGTAGGTAGTGTAGGGTATAGAGCTCTTGCCCTAGAGTGAAGAAGACCTAAGTTCAAATTTGGCCTCAGACACTTTTTAATGGAAAAAAAATTATTTCAATAAAATTGCTTTGATTTGTTTTCCTAAGTACTTTATTTTATGCATTT
The DNA here is from genome assembly GCF_028583685.1 of Petaurus breviceps papuanus. Classification (NCBI taxonomy): domain Eukaryota; kingdom Metazoa; phylum Chordata; class Mammalia; order Diprotodontia; family Petauridae; genus Petaurus; species Petaurus breviceps. The sequence continues at coordinate 8,513,305 of NW_027185575.1, forward strand.
TGAATTTTATCTTTAATTTATGAAATAAAACAAGAATTTACATAACATCATAGAATAATAAAAAGATGATTGCACATGAAACTACAAATCTATTATGCACAATTTGCTATTCCTTTTAAATATATAATAAATTTATCATGTAAATTTCTTTTTTTCCCTTCCCCTTCCCCACCCTACAGATAGCTACCATTAGGCATAAATATGTGTATACATATGTATATATATATATATGTATATAATACATATAATCATTCTATACATTCTTCTATTTATCGGTTCTTTCTCTGGATGCAGATAGCATCTTTCTTCACATGTCCTTTGTAGCTAATTTGGGCATTTATAATAGTCAAAATAAATAGACAGATTTGAGTGACTTAATCATTCAAAGTTGTTCCTAAAACAATCTTGCTGTTACTATATACAATGTCTTCTTAGTTCTACTCATTTCACTCTTCATCATTTTGCGCAAGTCTATTCATGTTTTTCTAAAAATCAATGAGTTCATCATTCTTACAGCACAGTAGTATTCCATCATAATCATATACCACAACTTGCTCAGTCATTCCCCCGTTGATGGGCATCCTTGCAAATTCCAGTTCTTTGCCACTGCAAAGAAAGTGGCTATAAATATTTTAGAACATTTAAGTTCAGACATTTACTAGCTGTGTGAACATTGGCAAGTCACTTAATCTCTATTTGCCTCAGTTTCTTCAGCTGCAAAAATAAGGATAATAATAGCACCTACCTCTCAAGATTTCCATGAAGATCAAATAATATTTGTAAAGCACACTGTGCCAAACATAGTGCCTGAGACATAATATGTACTTAATAAATGTTTTTTCTTTCCTATGACACAATAGTATTCCATTACATTCATATACCATAATTGGTTCAGTCATTCCCCAGATGACGAGTGCCCACTTAGTTTCCAGTTCTTTACCGCTACAAAAAAAGCTGCTATAAATACTTTTGTACTTATAGGTCCTTTTTCACTCTCTTTAATCTCTTTAGGGAATAGGCATATACAGCACCAATGCAATATTTACAGCACCCATGATCACAATAAAGACCATGACTATAAGTATTGCATGACATTCAATCGCAAAATATACCAGATTCTCCAGACAGAGGATAGAACTGAAGCATTTATTTAGACGCCAGAAAATCAAATCCCAAAACCAGTAAGCCAGTTCCCTCATAGTACCAAAGATATACAGAAGTCATAATAACACTGAGAGCCACAGCATCCTTTAGCCTTCTCACAAACCAATATGAGATCAATGTTTACTCACAAACCTCTCTATATTCTTAATGAGTGCCCTCTCTCCCCCACTGTCTGGCTAGCTCTGAATCAGCTTCCTGTGGGCTCTGCTTCCCTTCAGCAAACCCCTCCCACCACAGACTCCATGTGACTACATTCAGCCTATTCAGGGTCTGAGTTTATCTTCACAACAGGGAAGCTTCCTGTGGGCTCTGCTGCACCCTTCAGCAAATTCCCTCTATAAACAAGCTCCATGTGATTACATTCAGCCTATTAGGGGGGAAGAGTTTACTTTCAAAGCAGGGGAGGTCTTCAAACTCCCTCCTAGGACTATTAAGAGGCAGGGAAGATCTTCAAATTCCCATTCCCATTATAGCATAGTGTGATATTGTTGGGTCAATGGGTACATACAGGTTAGTGATTTTGGAGACATAATTCCAAATTGCTCTTCAGAAATTCTCTCCTCACATTTTTGTGAGAATCACATGAGATAAAATACTTAAAGCACTGAACCAATTGACAACTCCACCAACAATGCATTATTGTACCTATCTTCTCACAGTCCCTCCAACACCTGTCATTTCCATTTTTCATAAATTGACAATCTGATTGCTGTGAGGTAGAACGTTGGAGTGTCAAGACAGTGTTTATTCGATTATAGTTCCAGAATTGAAAAATCATGATGGGAGGGAAAGGCAGAAGAGGGTTGTCTTCTAGAGCATGATCTTTGGTCTGACTAGTGGGCAATTGGAGAGAGGGCGAAAGACTAAAGTGGAGCATGACTGGATCCATCTGAATATAGTAGACAACATGATGCACTCTTCAATCTGGGTAGTAAGAGGCCCAAGGCAAAGGTTCCAGAACTGGAAGTGTCAAGTCCCCTATGACTTGATCTTTTGTGTCGGTACTAGGAAAGGCAGTTGGAGAAAAGATGGACATGGATTATTGTGTATCAACTTCCTTTGGTTCCTCCACAGGCAACATGAATCTTGAAACAGAATTCCAAAGAGCATAGAGCAATGGAAAGGGTGTCATTCCTGGAGTTAGGAGAAACCTGGGCCCAAATCCTGTCTTTAACACTCACTAGCTCGTGAACAATTCCCTTAGTCTCTTTTTGAGTCTCAGTTGCTTTATCTGTAAAATGGGGATAAAAACAACTTTAGTAACAACCTCCTAAATTGTTGACAGTCACATGAGATAATAAAGCACCTTTCAAACCTCAATGGGCTAGACTGAGGCCAGCCATTATTGTTATTATGTGAAGGATAGTAGGAATCCAGAGAACAGTTTGGATGGAGTGAAGAGAATTTGAAGGGGAATGGTGGGAGACAAAATTGGAAAGAGAGATTGGGGCCACATGATGGAAAGCCTTGAAAGCAGACTGAAGAGTTTGAACTTTGTCCTGAAAGCAATGAAGGTCATGACAACATTCAACTATTGCATTAACTCTCTTCAGATATTTGGAATCTTTCTTAATTCCCTACTTTTCCTTCCCATTCCCCTTTCCCAATGGCACCTGTCCCAATGCTTTGAGCAGTGGTTTGTTTATGTTATAACTGCCCTACTTAGAAGAGAAAAGACTGAGAATGGTCACCGCAGATAGGACAGAGTAGGGGAGTCCTGGGAGACAATGGTAGATATGGTTGTATGGAGACAAGCCCCACGATTGTCTATTATTGCAGGAGTGAAATGCAGCCTCTCTTTCTACTTTTGGACTAATTAGCTATATGCCCATTGGGGTCAGACCATGAGCTCACTGGACTGACAGCACTACCTTCCAAGGGCCCCTAATTCCCAAAGTTATAGAACACTACACTATGCAATACTTCCTCTCATACAAAATATATGCAAGGAAAACAAGGAAATTTTTAAGGGGGAAACACTAATAACTACGAGAATCCAAAAAGGTTTCTTGTTGGACATGGTACTTTGCCTTGTACAGAGTAATTATTCAATAAATGGCCATTGAATTGAATTAAATTAAATTTTATCAGAGACCTTCTGGAGCCCCAGTGTCTTAACCCAAAGAAAAAGGTCACTAATGGCTGAGCACCATATGGGCAGCTGTATGTTCCCCCTGTGCATTGAGCTAGCCTTGCTAATAGAATTTCCAAGGGTTATAAGCCTGCTTCCAGGCTAGAGGTCTTCCTTGGGAAAATATATGTTTCTCCAAAAGAAAATGCCTCTCTGATGTCCATCTGCACAGACACATGTTTCTTGGTGCTCCATGAACAATAACGTTTTTCTGTCTTCATTTGGACAGTTTTTCCCACATCACAAACCAATTCTAAGCTGGAGTGTTAACCTTCAGGGGCCCAAGGGCCCCACAAAGAGCCATGAGGGCAAGCTGTTCCAGACCCATATGTCCAGAACTAAGCATCATTATGCATTTTCCCAGAAGTTGGTATTCATGTCAGGTCATCAGCTTGAGTAGCCCTCCTGGGATGTATACTCCATTCAGCTTTTGGCAAGGGAAAGGGGAAAAGCATCTGCTATAGTCATTTCAGAAGCAAAACTTAGCTTTCAGAAGAGGCCAAAAGGCAGATGATGAACCTTATGATATACCAGAGTACTCATTATAAAGTAAGCATTTGTGGGCTTAGAATATTCCCAATGTCATGTTGCCAGGTCAACACTAATGACTACAATTTTCAGGCTGGCTGATAGGAAAGAAATCAGAGATAGGTCCATGATTGTGATCACCTGCTTGCAATCACCACCATTTTGTTTCTGTTGGTCCTCAAGCTACCCCAGTCTCCCAACAGGCTCACAAAACCCTTGGCTTTGCCCCTCTGCAAGGCACTTCCTCTGAGGTCTTGTAGCTATCTAAGAAGGAAGGAAACTCAGGTCCTCTGACTCTAATCCAGCACTATTTTTACATACCACACTAAAAAGAGGAACATCATTGACAACTGGACAGCAGGAAACACTCTGTAGATGAGGTGACAACTCCTAGGCTCAACCTTGAAGGAAAAGAAGAATTCTGAGAGTCAGAGATGATGTGAGCCATGATGATGACATATTTAGACATCACTTTAAGATCTACAAAACACTGCATACATTATCTCATTTGAGCTTCATAACAACTAGTTGTAATTACTATCCCCATTTTGCAGATGAGGAAATTGATGCTCAGAGGTTAAATAATATGAGATAGGGAGGGAGTGCAGTCTAGGCATAGGGGACAGCCTATTCATAGGCACAGAGTTAGGAGATGAACTATTGAGTTCAGGGAATAGAAGTAGGCCAAGATGGCTGCAACCCAGAGCATATTAAGGGTAATAATATGAAAGAGCTGGGAAGTTAGCTTAGATCTAGAGAGTGGAGGGTTTCAAACAATAGGCTAAGAAATTTGGTTTGGGTTTGTTTTTGTTTGCTTTTTCCTAGAGGTAATAGAGGGCTATTAAAGACTTTTGAACATTGAATTGGTCTTCTTTAATGTCATTTTGGTGGATGGATTAGAGAGGAATGAGACTGAAAATAGAAGGACAAACTAGTAATACCTAACTAGGGTATTTGCTGAATCACAGCTTTGTCACTGGTTCCTTCCATGCCTGGAGACAAGCTATTTCATCTCATGGGGGTTTCAGTTTCCCCATCTATACAAAAAAAGGGTTGGACTAGATCAGAAATTCTTAAACTTTTTGTGTCATGGACCCCTTCAACTATCTGGTAAAGTCTATAGATCTCTTCTCCAAATAATGTTTTAAAATATAAAAATATATAGGATTACAAAGAAAATCAATTACATTGAAATACAGTTATCAAAATGTTTTTTTAAGGTCATAGATCCCAGGTTAAGAATGTCTGACCGAGATGGCCACATAGCTGCCTTCTGCTTCTGATCTTCTCTGATCTTTGGAATGGAAATGTCTCTAAATTTGTCTCTAAATCCTGAATGCTTTTGTCCTTCCCCCAAAGAGAATCCAGTCCTCTTTTCCTTTACCAAGTTGTGACAGGCAAAGGGGGGTGCAGAGCCCCCAGGTGCTGTCAGCTGCCATGCTATCATTACCTTTAAGGAATAACCAACCTCTCTGATGAGAGGCATCATGGAAAGTTAACTATGGGAACAATTATTCCCTATGGCCTTTGGAGCTCATTTGTACCTTTGGTATTCAAACCAGGATCACACATTTACATGGTTATGCTTAAAAATCAATTATTTCAACTCCTGAAAAAATAGCACAGTAACAAAATCGTGAGTGTTGCTAATTTCAAAGGTCATAGAAGACTGAAAACCAACAGGAGAAGGGGTGCTGGGTCCTGTGGGCTAAAGAGGTTGGAGTGCCTGGCAGGGAGGGCCCAAGATGCTTCTGTCTCACCTTGCTCTGAAGCAAAGGGTCCATTTTCAAATCTGTGTTGGGGCTACCACTACCCCCAGGAATCCAAACAGTGATGTACCCCAGTTATCAGTGGGTGGGTTGCTTCTGTACTTTTAAACTGTAATATGCTAAAGGTTTGATAGAGACTAACCAAACTTTTTAAAAAAATAAGTTTGTTTTTTCAAATGGACATTGTTAATGTGACTGTCTGTCTCTCCTCCCCCCATCTCTGTTTCTCTCTGTCTCTGTCTCTCTATCTACCTCTGTATGTGTCTCTCTCTCTCTGTCTCTCTCTCTCTGTCTCTCTGTCTCTGTCTCTCTCTGTCTCTCTCTGTCTCTCTCTGTCTCTCTCTGTCTCTGTCTCTCTCTCTCTCTCTCTCTCTCTCTCTCTCTCTCTCTCTCTCTGCCTCTCTCTCTCTCTCTCTCTCTCTCTCTCTCTCTCTCTCTCTCTCTGTCTCTCTCTCTCTCTCCCTCCCTCTCTCTCTCTCTCCGTCTCTCTCCCTCCCCCTCCCCCCAACAGTTTGGTGCAGTGGAAACAGCAATAAATTTACAGCACTGAATTTGAAGTTAAGGAGCCTTCCCTTCCTAAAATCACCTTATACTTATTGTGTATGCTTATTATAGACAGTGGTGGAGAGGACCAAAATGATATCACTATGTTGGGTTCAAGGTGCAGTGTGTCCTGTGGCTGATCAGACCAATATGAGCTTTGAAGGCTCTACCACAGGTCGGGCACAAATAGTCTACATGAACATTTAGAGTGGAGATGTCTCTAAATTTGTGCACTCATATTTCTTTAGAGCTCCTGCAATTCTGCTGTGCTCATAGAGCACAGAGAGCCTTATACTTATAGAGAGACAATGCAGAGAGGTTTAGCAAGAGCTAGCCTCGGCACAAGGAATACCTAGGTTAAAGGTCTTCCTCGGACACATCTGACTCTAAGAAAATCACACCCTTTCGGTCCTCTTGTGACTCTCTAAGACTATATGTCACAGGAAAGGTCCTAACAGGAGTTTCCACATCCAAAGAGCCTTTATACCAATGAGATCATGAGTAGTCCCAATCCATATTCTATATACTTATAGGTAAATGTGTTGCTTCCCCCTAAGAACGTGTGAGCTTTCTTGAGAGCAGGGGCAGTTTCATTTTTGTTGTTGCAGCCCCAGCACCTAACAGAATGCCTTGAATGGAATAGGCACTTAATAAATCCCAATTCATTAGAGCATTTATTTTCATGGATCAAGCATCATTCTTGCCAGTCCTCTCCTTTAAAAATGCAATCACCATCCTCATCTCCCACTACCACCCAGGATTCTTATCAATTACCATTAGCTTCATGTGAATCTGTTTATCAGCCATTTTGTCCCCAAGTGAAGGGGAGATGGAAGGATAAAATGGGAAACAAAGAGCAAAAGAAAAGGTGGGAAATGCCAAAGAGAAGCTCCAAAGAAATAACACTTTTGTATAATGAGAGAGTTGGCCTTGGCTCCTAGTAAGCCAGGGAAAGGGGAAAGGCAGGTAAATATCGGAAGGAAATGCCCAAGGAAGAGCAGAATGAGTGATGGGAAGGAATAGCCAATGCTCAGTGCCATTCACCACATTTTTGGAAGGATTTTGATAAGCTGGAGAATATCCAAAGGAGGTTAGAGATGAGGTTTAAGACCATGTCATGGAGCAATCCATCGAAGGAACCAAAGATGTTTACCCTGGAGAAGAGAATACTTAAGAGAGAAGGTGACAATAGTTCTCAAGTTTCCAAAAGGCTGCCATGCTAAGGCAGTGAGTTGGTATAGCAGACAGGCCTAGAGTGAAGAAGACCTAGGTTCAAATTCTGCCTCAGATACTTTCTAGTTGTGTAAATTAACTTTGTTCATCTGTAAAAGGAGGATAGTTATATGCAATATACCTCATGGGGTTATTGTGAGGCTGAAATGAGATAGCATATGGAAAGTGCTTTGCAAATTTTAAAGCACATTGGGTTTATTTTGCTTGGCCCCCAAAGAACAGAAATAGGAGCCAGAGTTGGAAATGGTAAAGGAAATAATGGCTGAATATAGTGGAAAGGGCAATGGATTGGGGGTCACAGGACCTGGGTTCAAATCCAAGCTCTGCCATTTACTATTTGGTGACTTTGACCAAGTCATTTAAATTCCCTGTTGGGCTTCAAGTTCCATCTCAGGTTAAGAAAAAGGGTTGGACTAAATGGCCACTAAGATTTCTCTTCGCTCTAAAAGTATGATACTATATAGTATTGCAAAGAGGCAAATCTAGTCTTCCTAAAAATAAGAGCTATTTCAAAGTAGTAGTAAATTCCTCTCATTGAAGGTCCTTTGAGCCAAGCCTGGTGACCAGTTCTCAATGAAATAGCAAAAAAAATTCTTATCCAAATGTAGATTGGACCAGATGGCCTCTGAGGCTCCTTCAAACTTTGAGAATCTGTGATATTTGGAAAAAAATTCATAATAACAATAACTCACATTTCCAAGTACTTTTCCCATAGCAATGCTGTAAAGTAGGAAATATAAAGATTAAAATCTACATTTTATTGATGCAGAGATTGAGTCTTAGAGAAAGTAAACAATTTGCCCATAAGCACAGAGCTAGTAAGTATTGGAGACCAGATTGGAACTGAAGTTTCCATGTTCTTGTATTACTATGTTTCTCTAATAAAACCCCATATGGACTAGAGTCAGGGAATTAGTTATTGCCACGGACAGAGCTACCTCTATTTGCAATACCTCAACCAGGTAGAGTAATAAATAGAAGGCCAGGCTGGGAGTCAGGAAAACGCATCTTCCTGACTTCCAATCTGGCCTCAGACACTTAGTAGCTGTGTGGCCCTGGGCAAGTCACTTCACCCTGTCTGCCTCAGTTTCTTAATCTGTAAAATGAGCTGGAGAAGGAAATGGCAAACCCCTCCATTATCTCTGCTAAGAGAACCCCAAATGGAGTCACAGAGAGTCAGACATGAATGTTGAACAACATGCTAGGCATCCCAAGGAGGAAGACAAGAGGAGAGCGCAAAATAACATAAGAGGAAGTGGGAGATAGCATAACATAAAGCAGGACATCAAGCCTTCCTTGGAGGGGTTTAGAATCTAATAGGAGAGACAATGAAAAACAAAGGTATGAGAACCAAAACTCATACTTACCAGGAAAGATATTGCCAATAGTATGACTTTGGTCAGTCAGTCAATAAATAAGTACTTATTAAGTGCTTACTGTTTGCCAGAAACTGTGCTAAGTACTGGGGATGCAAAGAAAGGCCAAAACACAGTAGGTACTTAATAAGTGTTTGTTGGGAAAAGGCAGTATAAAGTTGTGACCAGTCAGCTAGGAATTGGTCAGAGGAGACTTCCTGGAAAAGGGGAGTTTAGATCAGGGTTTCTTTTAGCAAACTGGCAAAGTGACCCGAGTCTGATAGGCTGACTTTAATTCCTGATTCCAAGGGCAGGCTATGATTCCTGGAAGCTTCTCCACCTCTATAAATGCTCACTCCCACCTTTTGGGCAGATTCCCAAACACCCGCCCCACAATCAGATTACCCACGCTCCCTCTTCCCTTCTTGGCCTAGTGGAGAAAAAACAAGAGACTTTTACTCTCAAGCCTCAAGGCTAGTGAATTCTGGTACCAATTGCTGACATGTTTCAGAAGAGATAACAAAACACTGAATCCACTCATTGGGTTTAGAATTTTGAAGAGGCCTCAGATATTATCTAATCTAATTGAATCCCTTTATTTATAGATGAGAAACTGAAGATCTTAAAGGTTGAGGGACTTTTCCAAGGTCCCACAATCAGTGAGTGATAGAGCCATAATTTAAACATATGTCCTCTGCCTCTGAATCCATCATTCCTTCCACTACAATACAAAAGTCTTCCCTTGCCTGACTATGCTATGGGGCATCCTCCATTACAAACATGGAGAAGTCACTCAGGGACAAGGAGTTCTTAGTGGAGGTAGGGGTATACCCAGGAGCCCTCCACTAGTGAATAAGAAAAAGCTCAATGCACCAGGCACATGTATTTTTAAAGAAGGTCTTTTCAAATCCATCCTCAAGGTGTTGGTGGTGAATTCACCCTAGATGACAGAAGAGCTAGAGCCAGGGAAAGGCAGTCAGGCAATGGGCCTGAAGCCGCATTCAGCAGCCGCTGGGTTGTTTGACATGGGCCTCCTGCAGGCTTCTGGAAAGAGGGAAAACTCCAACATATCTCACTGCAGAGAGGCCTGCCTTTGCTGGAGTCAGGGGGAAGAGGGGCTCAAAACTGGGCTTGGGAGAAATGAAATCAACTTTGCAAACATATATTTAACTGAATGACAAGACATTACTCTGTCTCTCCAAATATGGAGCAAGGGGAAGTATCAGAGGTGCTTGGAAGGATCTTTGTGGTTCATCATATTTTTTTCAACTGACGTGTTTATTTCCTAAAGGAATCCCAGAGAGAATCAGGCAGACCCAATAAACACTAGGAAATATCATTTAATCTGAGCCAGTGAAATACTAACCAGGTGAGGCTGTAAATCCTGAAGCAGGTGACTGCCCCAGGGCAGCTACAGGGACCCTGGCTATAAAGCATATATGCCTCAGTAAAGTAAACCATATCCCCCACTGCCCAGAAACCCACAGGGCACCTCTATTGATATAATTTAGCAAGTCTACATGTGACAAAGGGAAGATTCCTTTCCCTGACACCAGCCTTAGGCTTATGTGGTTAGAGTCTCTGAATCAACACTTGGCTTCTCTATCCATGGCCTCCCTCAGATGCATCTAGTCAACACGGCAAGGTATGGTGATTTGCATGATCTTGGGACATCCACCAACTCAGAGAGGCAGCAAAGCTCTGTGGATGGAACTTTTTATGCCTTTAGGTGAAGAGGAAGCTGCTGCTGAGGGAGACGGGAGTCAATCAGATTCCAAGGGAAGCTTCATTGTCTTTAAGGAAAACTAATCTTTATTGTGCAGATGCGGGGGACCCCAAATTATATGATGTCTTATTTTAAGAACTGGAAGGAGCCTTAGAACTCACTGAGGCAGGTTGGTACACTGGATAGCCCTGGTTGGGAAGTCAGAGGACCTAAGCTCATCTCTCACCTCTGAGACCTGTGAGACCTTGGAGGAGTCAGGCTATCAATCAATACCTTCAGCTCTAAAATGAGGGGCATAGGTTAGATAGCCTTTGGAGTCCATTCTGGCTATGATGCATGGACCCCTGATTTTACAGATGAGGAAACTAAGATCCTGTGAGGTTAAGGCACTGCTCAAAGTCATATATTAAGAAGTAGCAGAGTTGGGCTTCAAACCCAAGTGCTCTGAGTTCAAAACCAGTTCCCTTTTCCTCTGTTCCAAGCTGCTTCTTCTAATAGGAGCCCTAGCATCATCATCAACCCATTCTCCCCTCTTTCCACACATATACACATATGCACACACATAGTCACACAGAGTCACATACACACATATACACATGCACATACAATCACAATCACACACACATGCATAAGGCACAGAGAGTCACATACACATATACACACATGCATGCACACGTCACAGAGTCACACAGTCACCTACGCATAGATACACACGTACACACATAAACACATAGTAATACACAGTAACACATATGTACACGTATGTACACATACACACAGTCACATACATATATACACATAGTCACATAGTAATACACACAGTAATACATATACACACATGCACACAGTCACATGCACATATGCACAAATACACACATTCACACATGTTCGTTTGCATTCTTTTGCCCAGCTTTAGTCCAGCTCCTGGCACTCAATAAATGCTTATTTCATATTATTATTAATATTAAAGCTATACGTTCCTTGAGAGCATGGACTATCTTTTGCCTTTTTCTGTATCTCCAGCACCTCGCACAACACCTGGCATCTGTTCAGTCATTTTTTTCAGTTGTGTCTGATTCTTCACAACCCTACTTGGCAAAGATACTGGAGTAGTTGGGCATTTCCTTCTCCAGCTCATTTTACAGATGAGGAAACTGAGGCAAACAGGGTGAAGTGACTTGCCCAAGGTCACACAGCCAGTAAGTGGTAGGTGCTTAATAAATGTATATTGACGGACTAAAACACACACATACATATTCCCATATGCAAATTCACACATAAAAGCATACATTAAACCACCAGATGCTGTGTTTCTACCCCAGGGCAATACTTGAGAAATATTGACCCAACAACACCCAGTATTTTAATTCCTTACAGCTATTCAATGCTTTTAGCATTTCCAAAGCTCTTTCATCAACATATATGATTTTGTTTGATTCTTGCAACCATAATTCTGTACGATGGGCAGAGCAGGCATTATTAACCCCATTGGAAGGAAGATATTTGACAGTGTTAACTTCTGGAAGAAAAGGCTCAGGAGAGATGTGATAGCTACCTTCAAGTATTTGAGGGGCTGTCAAGCAGAAGAGTGATTAGACTTTTTCTGCCTGGCCCCAGAGACCAGAACTAAGAACTAGACGGGAATTGGAAAGAGGCCAATTTAAACTTGGTGTAAAAAAATTTTTTATATACCCTAACATTTGGAGCTATTCAAAAGTGGAATGGGCTGCCTCAGAACGTAGTGGATTCTCCTCCCCATAATTTTTGAAAGGGCTGGATAACCACTTGTCAGATATGTTACAGTGACGATTATTTTTCAGGTCTAGATTCAACTAGATAATTTCTAAGGTCTTGGAAAGAGCCCTTGCTCAGGAGTAAAATGCCCTGAGTTCAAATCCCTCCTTTGATGATGAGATACTATGTATGCTCTCTGTAACATTACTCTCCCAGAATGAAGCCAACTACATCTGCCTCTCAGAGTTCTAAGGGTAACCTTGAGGGACTAGAGTGTCTCCTTTCTAACCAAAAATAATAATAATAATTCCAACATGCCTAGCAAAGTGCCTAGCATGTCATAAGCCTATATAAATGTTAGCCGTTATTATTCTTATTATTATTAACACCATTGACTCAAGTCTCCATTCTGGGGTGTTCCCCCTACTTTTGGCCATTAATGACTAATGCTACAATTCTATTTGACCAACTAATATCCATTAACTTTTACAAAGAGATAGATGCTTTGAAGATATGGTGGGAGTAGAAGTACAAATAATTCCCCTCAACACCTTGGGGGCACATTCTTCTCTATACCACCTCAGTCTCTGGGGAAGGTGGACTCAGATGTAAGCAGTTTCTATATAGCACTGATCAATTGGGGTTAAGTGACTTGCCCAAGGTCACACAGCTAGTTTTTGTGTTAAGTGTCTGAGGTCGGATTTGAACTCAGATCCTCCTGACTCCAGGGCTGGTGCTCTATTCACTGTGCCACCTAGCTGCCCCTGAAGAACTCATCTCGGGTAAGTCATTTTAACCTCCTTAGCCCTCAGTTTCCTCATCTGTAAAATTAGGAGATTGGACCAAATAGCCTCCTTTCCAGCTCTAAATCTGTCATTGGGAATCTTCCTATGTGAACTTATTATTCTTAGTCTTGAATATCAGCTTCTTGAGGGCCAGAATTATGTAACTTTTGCCTTTGTCTCACCAGTGCCTAGAATGGTGCCTGGTACATAGTTCACTGCTTTAAAAATGTTTTGGGATTAATTAATTTATTGTTGCTAACTAGCTGCTAAGCTAAATTATTTCTACCTACTAAGGAACTGTGAGTGCTATCCTCTAAATCCAAGAGCCCTGGGTCAAAGTCCTGGCCACCATACACTAGTTATGGTTCAGAGGAAGGCCTGGGCCAGAGGATCTGCATTGTTTGCCATTCCAATTGGCCTTTCTTCCTGAAGTGATTTGATACCAGTACAGCCCCACCAGTGGCAGTCTTGGGCTTCTTAGCATTCACAGCACAGTCTCTCCAAGATCCTCCCTGGGCCCCAGGAAAGGTTCTCCCCCTATCAGCCACAAATCTGACTGCAGCGGAACAGGCTTGCATTGAAATGAGTCCATGGGAAGAGGAGAGAATGAAGGGTCTGAAAATTCTATTTGGTTATGTCTCTATCCTCTGACTTTACTGCCAAGTTTTTAACACTATTGACTCCCACTTACTGAAGAACAAAACAGCAACCTGTATCAGCTTGGGAGAGTTCATTCCTGGCATGGTATTCCTGACAGATAGTTTTTCTGTGGACTGGGCTCATCATTTCCCAGTGCGCACAGAAATCAGATTAAGAAAGGAGGCATTTGGGATTCCAAGAAGAAACAGAGAGCCTAGTTGTGTATTCATTTGGATCCACCCAGGGTTACTTACTGGAATGCAGCATGTCGGGGTGAGATAGAGGACTCAGCACATTCCTGCACCTACTGAGAGCTTCTCCAAAGCAGTGGGGGCCCAGGAGACGGCTGCCCTACCCCCATGGAAATGGAAAAGGGCTCTTTATCTGCTGTGCACACAGGAGCTCTCTCTGGAGAATTGTGGACTGCTTTGTTATGCCTACATGAGTTGAAGATCCATCTGATGGGGATCAAAAATTTTTTAAAAGCAACCACAACAAAAAATGGGTGCACTGAGTTGAAGGAGTAAAGAAAGGTGGAGGCGGCAAAAGAAATCACCCTGGTGAACTGAGATTCATCTGCACAGAGATGATCACTGAAACCATGAGGGCTGATGAGATCACCAAGGGAAATAATCTAACAGAGAGCTGGGACAGAACATTGGGGGTCATCCACAGGCAGAAGGCCTGAACTGCATGAAGGTCCAGTCTCTCAAAGTCTACCTGAGCCTTTCCCATCAGGAGGAAAGTTCTGACAAAAGGATTACCCTTCGAGGGGCACGTGAAACTTTCCCAGATCACCCCAGCTGCTGATGCTCCCTTGCCCTACACTGATTTCTCATTTATTCTAAGTCTGTATATACTTAGATATGCTTTGTTGTTCATTCTTTTCAGTCATATCTGACTCTTTGTGATCCTCTTTGGGATTTTCTTGGCAAAGCTACTGGAGGGGGTTGCCATTTCCTTCTCCAGCTCATTTTACAAGATGAGGAAACTGAGGCAAACAGAGTGAAGTGACTTGTCCTGGGTTACACAGCTAGTAAGTTTCTGAGGTCACATTTTAACTCGGGTCTTCCTGACTCCAGGCCTGGTGCTCTATTGACTGCTTCACCAAACTGCCCAATTATTCATGTACGTGTCTATATAAGAAGCTAAGAGGTTCAGTGGACATAGCCCTGGATTTGGTGTCAGAAAGACCTGAGTTTTACTTTAGCCTCAGACATTTAATTAGATGTGAGACCTTAGGTAAGTCATCTAACCTTTCTATGCATCAGTTTCCCCATACATAAATGGGGACAATAGCACCTAATTTTAAGGACTGTTGTGTTGACAAATGAGCTAATACATGTAAAGCATTTTGCAAATCTTAAAGTGTTATATAAACACTATCTACTGTTATGATGGTGGTGATGTTTTCTCCCCCAATATAATGTTGACTCCTTGAGAATAGGAATTATTTTGTTTCCTTCTCTGCCTTTGTATCACTTGTATCTAACACAGTGTTTGGCACATAGTAGGTGCTTAATAAATGTTTGCTGATTGATTGAAACTCCTCCGGAACTTTATCTGAGATGCCCTAGAGCTGGATGCCTTCATTCTTCTTCCTACCTCCTATCTCTGCTTCCTTATGTTGTCTTCCCTTTCAAAAGATAAGCCACTTGAGGGCAGTGACCGTGTCTCCTTCTGCTCGTATTTGTTGGTTGCTTGTTGTCCTCCAAAATGACATCACTATGCTACCGTCAAACTTCAATGTGTCCGACGGTGGCTGATCAGAGCAATTAGAGTGTGGAATGCTCTACCACAGATCGGCCACAAATAGTCTGTGTGAATATTGCAAGTATTTAGTAAATGCTTCTTGACTTGATCTGATTAATCAGGGGTCTTTCAGCTAGGTGTCCATTTATTTGTAGAGTATGTTACTGTGGGGATTCCTTTCAGGTTGAACTAGGAAATGAACTCAGAGTTCATCCAACTCTAAAGATTATGATTTTGTTCATCTGTCACATAAGGAAAAGAGACTTTACAACCTTCAGAGTCCCAGGATCATAGGGTTATAATTCATAAAATTTAGAATCACAGAATCTCAGAGGTGGGAGGCAACTTCAAATTGTATCAGATTCAATGTCTGTCTAACAAAAAATTCCTTCTCTAGAATCCTTGACAAAAGGTCATCCAGTCTTTGCTTGGAGACCTCCAGACTTCCAGGGCAGACCATCCTGCTTTGGGACATCTCTGAATGTGCCTTTCTAAAGCTTCCACCCATTGCCTCCAGGTCCCTCTTCCACATGATAGCTTCAAATATGTGATAACATATGATATCACATGAGCTGAGTCTCCTCTTCTCCAGCCCTTTCAACTGATCTTTCTATGGCCTGGTCTTCAGTCCTCTCACCATCCTGTCACCCTCCTCGGGACAGTCTCCAGTTTCTCAAGGTCCTTCTTATAATGTAGCAATAACAATAATAGTAACATCTAGCATTTACACAGTAATTTAAGACTTGTGGAGCACTGTGCACATGTTATATCGTTTGACCCTTACAATATCCCTAGGACACAGGTGCTATTATTATCCTCATTTTACAAGTGAGGAAACTGAGGCAAACAAAAGTCAGGTGACTTGCTCAACTAGCAAGTGTCTGAGGCAGTTCTTCCTGACTACACTTCTAGTGCTCTATCCACTATGCCACCTAGATGTAAACACGGTGCTGTAAGTGTGTTATTTACTGTACCAGGCCATGCAGAGCACAACAGGACTAATACCTCCAATATTCCAGATGTTACAATCTATCCCCTCTCTCTTTATGATGAGACCTCCTTCTTGTTCCATCCTGACCTCACTCCCCTCAAACGACTCCCAGCTCTTCTGTTTTTACACTGAGGTTTCCTTCCCTGTGAAATCTCTGGCCACCAAATCTTAGATCAATACATGATTGCAATTAGTACATCATTAAGTCAAGCCTTGAAAGCACCAGGAAACATTTGCAATTATTCAGTGAGAGCACCAAACCCTTTCTCGCTCATCCTGGCAGTTTTTCTCTGCTATAACGTAAAATCCAATACCAGAACCCCAGCTAATAAATCTAACTGAGTGCAAAGCATCCCTGCTGGGCTGATGCTATATTGAATGTCAGAAAAGAAACGTTCTCTGGTTACACATGCTCGTTGCCCATGCCCCCATCCCTTACTGCTAACCTATGGGAGAGAGTATCCCTAAATGAGGAGTGGGGGGTGGGGGGTAGGGGGGAAGGGAAGAGGATCTTTCATATTATTCGTCTTACCTTGCTATGCTATTTAAATTATGTGTCTAACTCAAGGAAGTGGCATAGTGAGAAGAATGCTGTATTTAGAAGTTAGAAAGACTTGGGTTCAAATCCTCCTCAGATACTTACTAGTTATATGGCATTTAACCTTTCTATGCCTCAATTTCCTCATCTGTAAAATGAGGGGCTTGAACTCAGTGGCCTCTAAAGTCCTTTTTTCTATAATTATATGCTCCTATGGTTGATGGTAAAAAAAAAAAAAAAGGCAAATACTGGTAGGCGTTTATAAACTGATTCTACCTGCTTCTCTTCCAGATGAGGAAATGGAGGGCTGACTTCACCAGGCATTTTGACCTATGTCTTCCCACTGGACCCCAATGACTCTGGAGGAAAAAGTGAGGCTGGTGACTTTGTGCAGCTCTGCCTCACTTAAATCCAATTTCCTTGCAAGTCACAATGTCACTGGTCCTCTTGGAGGGCAAAGGATGAACAATAACATTATGAGATCACAGATTTAGAGTTAGAAGGGGCCTTTGAGACCCTGTGTTCATCTCCCCCATTTTTCAGATGAGAAAATGTACTTCTGGACATGGCCACTCCCTGTCAGGTTGGATGGGCTAAAGGGACCACAATGAGGCAGGCCTTGAGTCCAGATATTGACAGACAAGCACAGGCAGCAGTCAGGAAAAGCCCAGAAAGGTTCGACATAATGATTTCCCTCGGTTTCTGCTGCCTCTCCAGTTGGACTAGAAAAGAGTTCAGACTGCAAACATAATTGCGTTCTTTACCATCAGTCCAGCTCATTTCCCTCAATAATAACAACAATCACCTAGCCTGGCATTTTAAAATTATTATGATCCTCACAATACCCCAGAGGGGTAAGTGACATTATTATCCCCATTTTGCAGACAAGGAAACCAAGGCAGAAGCTGAGAGATTTGCCCAGGGTCATCCAGCTATTAAGTATCTGAGGCCATATTGGAACTCAGGTCTCCCTGACTCTAGGCTTGGCACTCTATCCCCTGAACTATCTGCTGCCCCTATTTCATTTAGCTTCTCACACTGTTGTTGCTGTTGTTGTTGTTCAGTCTTTTCTGTTGTGTCTGACTCTTTGTGACCCCATTTGGGGTCTTCTTGGCAGAGATACTGCAGCGGTTTGCCATTTCCTTCTCCAGCTCCTCTTACAGGTGAGGAAACTGAGGCAGAGTGAAGTGACTTGCCCAGGGTCACACAGCTGGCAAGCATCTGAGGCCAAATTTGAAATCAACTCTTCCTGACTCCTAGCAGAGAGCACCATATCCATTTCACCACCTAGTTACCCATAGCTTCTCACACTGTATTTTCCATATAACTGTTTACCACCCACCCACCATCATCCTTGCTCTGCTCCTCCACTTGCAGACACACACACACACACACAAACACACACACACACACACACACACACATACTTGTCAGTTTCTGCCAGAAGAGCCCTACCATGAAGACTCAGTTTTTCTAATAAAAGGAGCCTTTCTTCCTACAGAAAGACATCTAGGTGTTATATGAGTGGTCGCTCTTTATTGGAAACCTAAGGACAGCATTGGGACAAGAGGAAGACAATGCTCAAAAGAACAGGAAGGCAGCACGGTTCAATAGCTTGAGCATTTATTAAGTGCTTACTACAAGTCAACTACCGTGCTCAGTGGTGTTAATGCATGTGAAAGCACATCCCTACCTTCAGGGTCAACTAGTCCCATACCCTCAGATGAAGAAATTGAGGCTCACTGGGTGAAAGACTTACCCAAGATCACAGAGGGTCTAAGTAGGTAGCAGAAACAGAATTCGAATCCAGGTAACGGAAGTTGACTTTTCTGCCACATCCTCCTCTTCAGCTCTGATTAAGGACTGCTGAGCCAGCCCCTTCTTTAACAATCCCGTTTACTGAAACCAGAAGGACGCCCTCCAGATCATAATGTGCATCTCCCCCTCCCAGACCCTTCAAGCTACAGCTCAGGAGGCCCCTTTGGCACGAAGCCTTTCCCCATCCCCTCAGCTTCTCTTGTCTTTCCTCTCTCCATCCCTCCCAACTATTCTCCTACTTTGCAGGTAAATAGAACAAGTATTTATATACACCTACTCCGTCCCAAGTACTACGCTTTTACAAATATTATCTCATCTCACAACAACCCTAAGAGGTTATTGTCCGCATTTACAGTTGGGGAACTAAGGCAGACAAAACTTAAGGGCCTAGCCCAGGGGCACACAGCTAGAAAGTGTCTGTGACAGAATTTGAATTCAGATCTTCCTGACTCCAGTTCCAGTCCTCTATCCAAGGGGCTACCTAGCTGCATCTATTTCATTTAGCTTCTCACACTATTTCCCATGATGACTCACCATTCTTGCTTTGCTCCCCCACCCCAATTTGAACTTAGGTCTTCCAGATTCCAGGCCCAGGGCTCTAACCATTGTACTGCCAGCAGCCTCTAAGTGGGGATTGCCTCACTTATAATTCTATCCCCTGGACCTGACACAGAGCTCTCTTGATCGATATTTGCTAATAGATTGATTCTTCTGCCCTCCCAGTGGGTGAAGCAAGGGGAAAATGCTAACTGAGGCTCACCCTCCTCAAAGCTACACATAGCTGATCTGTATTTGGACCAGTTCAGTCAATCTGAGCAGAGTGTTGCCTTCACACTTACTACATGCCTGACAAACTGGTCATCTCACTGTTCTTTCTCATTCTCGTGTCTTTGCACTGGCTGTCCCCATATCCGTGATCCCCAACCTCGTCATTTCTACGTCTTACAAGCCTTCTCTTCCTTCAGATCCCAGCTCAAGGGCTGCCTTCTACAGGAGGCCTTTCCTGATTCCTGGTTTGCAGGCAGGATGGTATAGAGGAATGGGGCTCAGGACTAGGAGGCAGTAAGACTTGGGCTCAGAACCTCTCACTGACCCCAGACAAGTAATTGAACTCACTTCTCTTAGATTCAGTCTCTCTTTTTTTTTTTTTTGCTTTTTTTGGAAGGCAATTGGGGTTAAGTGACTTGCCCAAGGTCACACGGCTAGTAAGTAGATTCAGTCTCTTTATCTTTAAAATGAGGGGTTGGACCCAATGACCTGCAAATTTCCTTCTAGCTCTGAATCTCTGATCCTTTGATTTCCTCTCCCTAACCCCAGGCTGCCTTTCCCTGAACATTATTTCTTAGGCTTCACTACCTTCACCTCCCCCCTTTTCACTCTCTTTTGAACTTGGGCCTTTCTGGCTCCAGGCCCAGGTTTCTATGTACCGAGAGGGTCAGGAGGAAAGGAAAAGGGAATTGCAATGGTTGTCATTTCTGAATGACATTACAGTCCGTTAGACTGTGAGCAGGGACTGTCTTTCTTTTTTTGTATTTATATCCTCAGTGCTCAGCACAGAGCCTGTCATAGAGCAGGAGCTTAATAAATCATCATTGACTGACTGGCTATGTTCTTATGTGTGCTTATATGTGTATATGTCTACAGATTGTTTTACCTGATAGAATGTAAGTCCCTCAAAAGGCAGCACTATTTCATTTCGATCTTTATAGCCCTAGTGCCTAGAAAAGCATCCATTAGTGCCTGGTATACAGTAAGCACTTGACCAATGCTTGTTGGCCGGCTGCTTAACACATATTAGACACACAAAGTGGTTCTTGATCAATTGATAACCACAGGGCTGAGCAGTGAGGAATAAACACAATAGCAAACCACATTTGTAAGGTTTACAAAGCACTTTCCCCATAACCCACTAAGGGTGGTGAGATATATAGGTATAGATATAGATATACACAAATATATACACGTATGTGCATATATCTATATACACATATACATATCTGCACCTATGGTGACATGTATACAGAACATTTTTGTAACATGTTGTATAATGTGGGTATGTATGTGTGCATATCTATATCTATATATCTGTGTGTGTCTGTGTGTGCCAGTTATAGAGTGCTTTAAAGTTTGTAAAAAGCTGCAGAGTGTGACCACCAGGGGGTACTCTGGGCATTAGCCACACAGCCTAGTCTCTCATTCAGGACCTTAGAGGCAGCTATGGTGTGTGGTCTTTCACCACACCATTCCCTCCTTCCCTTCACAGCTGTCAATCAAAGCCTCCCCCCAAAGCATCTTTATCTTGCTAAAAAATGCTTAATTGAATTAGGTAAAAGGGTAATAAAATGAAAGCAGCTGACCCGGGCATTTCAGAAATGATAACCATTGCAATTCCCTTTTCCCTTCCCCCAGTTCCTCCCAGTACATAAAAAGCTGGGACTGGAGCCAGGAAGGCCCAAATTCAAATGCTGCCTCAGTCACTTACTAGCTGTGTGACCCTTAAGTCACTTAACCTTTGTTTATCTCAGTTTCCTCAACAGTAAAATAGAGATAAAATAGCACCTACCAGGGTTGTTGTGAGGAACAAAAAAGATAATAATTGTGAAGTGCTTAGCACACAGTAAACATTATATAAATGCTAGTTATTATGTGATTATCTTTACAACTATTTCAAAAAGAAAGAAACGTTGAATTCCAGAGCTAATGCAAACCTCCCAACTTTGGCTGAGGCCTAAAGGGCGTGGCCTTTGAGTCATTCACACAATCCACACCCATGGGCCCCGAAATTCTAGCTAGCAGTTCTAATTCAAACCCTAGCAACAACCATGATCCTGTCCCCAGAATGCCTCTCCAAGCAGGTCTTTATTGGTTTGGCTAGAGAGCTCCTTGAGTCCTGCTATTCGTGCCTGATGACTTTTCTGTTATTGGAATAAGAAGCTTCTTCTCCGGATACAGAAGCAAATCAATTTCTTCCTTTCCCTCTCCTCCCTTCCCACCATTCTTTTGTATCTGTCTCCTAACCTTCTTCACCTTAAAAAGTTCTGTGCCCAGAAATGTCCATGCATTTTTATAGGCCCTTGGGGAACTCACTCCAAAATTCACATACACCCTGGCCCCGTAGTCTTCTGACAGATGTAGTCCCTGGGGGAAAATGGCAGGTCCCCTAAGTCCAGGACAAATAAGTTATCTCCTTTGAGCAACCCACAAAAACCCCATGAAGTTGGTAGTACAAGCATCATAATCTCCACCACACCCGTAGGGAAAGAGGTTCAGAAAGGTTTGGTCACTCAGTGTGAGAGCTGGGATTCAAACCTAAACTGCCTAGCTCCAAATCCAAGTAGATCCTGCTGGGATTTAATACCTATTCGATGTCTGAGCCACTTAATCTCAGTTTCCTCATTTGTAAAATCAGTCATTTAGACTCAGTGACCGCTAAGTTTCCTTCTTGCCCTAAATCTATGGTCCTAGGAAAGGATTCTTTCCCTGAGGCTTCCTTTTTCCTCACTGGTCAAACAAAAACCAAACTGTCCTGGGATTTTTAAGTCCAGTGAATATAGTAGGCAAACAGACAAATAGCTATCTTTGAGACTGGAGGTGGCAAAGAAATGCCAACCCCAAGCCAGGTAAAGCTATTGGGAGGCAAAGCCGTTTTCCAATCACTATCCCCACCTAAAATCCAGTAATGCCAGTCCTCCGGCCCATCCATCCATCAGGCTCTCCTAATTAACCTAATAGCCACAGAAGAGCTGCCTGTGGGAATCCAAAGCCCTTCACTGAATTCCTTTTTAAGTAATTTACTGTTCTAATTGAAAGATGCATCATCAATCAGTCAGAAAGTCTTTATAGGAAAAAAAAAGAAAAGCTTGGTGGGGGAGGGAAATCCAACCACTCATAGACAGTGGGGTTTCTAGAAGGCCCTTTTTAATGCCGAATGTGAAGATTTCATCTGAGTATAAATATAATACTTCTTTATTTGTTATGAATGGTGCTCAAAATGTCTATAGCATTGCCTGGCATATATCTGAGGTCACTGGGAAAAAACTGACTCATAGAAGCCTGAAATAGTCCTGAGGTTGAGTCAGGAGTTGGAGGTTCACAACCAGAATCGCACACTTAGTGCTTATGTCCTTTCCCTTCTGTCTCATCAAATATAAAACCTTCTCTTTGGCATTCAAAGTCCTATACGATCTGCCCCCACCCCTCACCTTGCCAATCTTCTTCTATTTTACACCTTCCCTTTCCTGTTCCCTGCCCCAATCCAGTGACACTGGCCTCCATCTCCAGACTCAGGGCATCTACAGAGACTGTCTCCGATGCCTGGAATGCTCTCCCGCCTCATCTCCACCTCCTGGCTTCCTTCCAGGCCCAGCTAAAATTTTATCTTCTAAGGAAGGCTTCCCTGCTTCCCCTTAATGCTTCTCCTTTTCTTCTGCTTATTAGCTCCAACTTTTGAGAGACAGACAGACGGACAGACAGAGAAAGAGAGAGATAGAGAGACAGAGAGAGACAGAGACCATCCTTTATTTCCCTCCTGGCTGTGCTTCTAACTTCCCAGACGTCAACACTGTGCCTTTACTGCAGCCACACTATGGAACAGCCTTCTTACCCTGGAGCATCCCTCGGCCATGCCATCCCCCTTCTCCCAATGATGAGCTCCTCTGTTTTCTGGCAAGGGTTCCCAGATAGTCAACCTTCATTCTCTCCACTGCACGTCTAACTTTTCAGGCTTCAGCGGGGTCCCTCCATGTGAGTACCTTCATTACCTGCCCCTTTTTTAGCTTTCTTTTCTGTGGTCTTCCTTCTTTAGAACATAAGCTTCTAGTGGGCAGGGATTCTTTCTTTTTGCTTGCATTTTTATCCCTAGCATTTAGCACGGTGACTGGTATACAGTAAGCACCAAATAAACGTATTTTGCCTTGTCTTGCCTGGCCTTGTCAACCCTCTCATTTTACTTATCTCCCAGAGAAGGGGAAGAACTTGACCAGGGTCATACAAGAGTAAGTGGCAGACGTAGGCCTCAAACCTGGGGTTCATGACTCCAGGCCCAATGCTAAGTCTACTAAATTGTACTTCCTCCAATTCAACAAAACATTTCTACTAATAAATTATTTATTTATGTATGTATTATAATTCAATTTGTTTGTATTAATAAACTGCTATCTTAAAAATAATAACAGCTAACTTATATGGAACTTTAAGGTTAAAACACTTTTCAGTAAAGCACTTTAATAAAGGACAGTAATAATAACTCTCATTTATATAGTATCTTACATGTATTATCTCATGTGGTCATCACAACAACCCTGGGAAGGAAATGCCACTCTTATTATTTCTATTTTATAGATGAGAAAACTCATCTGTAGGATGAGAGGCATAAAATGACTCACCTAGGGGCAGACAGCTAGTGCCTGAGATAAAATTTGAACTCAGGTCTTACTCTATCCCATTATGCCAAGCTGTTCCTCTCAGAAGTTTATTGTGTACTTACTACATCTAAGAAAAAAAACAAGGCCCTAGGCAGACAAAAATTTCAAAAGGACACAGTCCTTTACCTCAAGGGATCTATTAGGGAGATCTGACAGGTATATTATAAGGACACAGAGCCATAACTAATAGGGGGAAATGAGCCTTTGTCCCAGGGGACTGCCTTGGGGGAGAGGAAAGAGATGCTTCCTCCTGGGGAGGGCAGCAGCACATCCACAGCCATGATACCCAGGGTTCTAGCACAGGGGCTTCTGGTCCTGCTTTTCTCAACAACAACAACAAAATTCACCCTGGGGAGAAAGCTGAATTGTCCTCTCTTGGCTGAGCGGTACCTTCAACATCATCACCTTAGCTGTTCTAAATCCAGATGAGGAAAAATAATGTCTAGTTAGAATTCTACAAGTAGGTTACAAGATTTGGAGTGAATGTCATCTGTGATATTGAAGGGGCTACAGGAATAAGATTGCTCCCACTACCCTGGCCAGTTTCAAGACCCCCCTCTGAAAAACCCCTGAGCAGTGGACTTAGACATGCCAGAGAAAATGTGGAAAGAATCTGGTCTATGAGGATATGGACAAAACTGGTTCAGGATGGGCTCCAAGCCAAAGTAGGGAGGTGGCTGTGTATCCTGTTTAGTACTAGACAAGGGATTCTTAAGATTTGTTTCTGTCCAGGACTCCTTTGCTTATGGAGTCCTTCTCCTTTAAATGCATTGAATAAAATACAAAAGATTACAAAGGAAACCAATTACATTGAAATGCCACTCTTGAATTATCAAAAGTCAAATGAGGAATAGAATCTTTGTGATCCCAGATTCTAATGTCACCAGATCTTTAGCCATGTGCTTTAGCACTACAAGAAATTTTAGGATAATGAAGATCATCCAGGGTCCCCTTGGTTCTGAATTCAAACAGACCACACTTGATCTTGGGGACTGCCCAAAGGATTAGTAATTCTTTGGCTCATTAGGGCACCAGTCAGAATTTCCTTTAGGAAAAATCTCCAAATATAGCTTACATCTAGCTCCTATCTAGGTTTCCATAAATGTGACTAGGCAAGTCCCCTGCTCCTGTATAAGCATTCAAGGTAAAAACTGCATTTGAGAAACAGGACAATCCTTATTTCACCAGACAGAAAACACATAAGTGCCCAGAAACAATCAGCACAATTCTTTTCCCTGTTCTTTCCACTACAACACAAGATGAGGGCATACAATCTGTTAGTAGAAGTGCTTCCTTAATCCCCATAATTAGAGGCAGGCCAGCTGCTGGAGTGGGAAGGACCAAACTGTCATTTACATATGAGAAACATTTACAGATGAGGCATATTTGTATATGAGGAAAGCCCTGCTGCTGATTTTTAACTGTGTGGTGAATGTGCTGATTTGGCATAATATTAAAGTCACAAAGTTTGTCCCCGTTGCCTCACATGCAACTTTCTTTCAGATCCTCAGTGCCTCCCTCCCATCTCACCCCACTCCCCAGAACTGTCAAACTACATTGCTCCCTCTTCCCCCTATTGTTAGAACTCTCCCTGTTCCAAATTACTTTATTCTTTACTCTGTATGTAGCATCCAGGACCCCCTCAAACAAAAGCTTTCAGGAAGCTACCCCAAGTTCAATTCCCTTTTTGAATCAGCACCTACTCAAAACCATAGTTCACAAGCCCCCACCAATGTGTTTATTTTTATCAGCCAACTAGGGGGTACTTTAATTCAAAGAAAAATATATTTATTCAAGCATCAAAGCAAATTCACTGACAAATTAAATGACAAAAGATTCCTCCCATTCATATGCTTTCCCACAATTACCACACCAACAAAGAAGATTCACACATACAGAGAACACATGTGACCAGGGAACATGCATGAAGGAAACATTCACAAGGAACCAATGCAGCTAAGGAATATGCATGAAAGTACACATGTGAGGAACCCATGGGACTGGAGCACACACATGGAGGGCACACACATTGATAACTAGGGCAACTCACATCTCCAAAACCAGAGTATTCAAACTACTCCCTGAGGTATGGCATGGGTCATACCTGTGACATCCAAAGGACCTCTGATGTTTTCTGCTACAATCTGCTGGGGTACAGCAGCAGTTAGGCCTCTCCCTGGCAAGGAAGGGCTATTTAAACCACACTTTCAGCCAGGCTAAGATTAAGTCTACTCTTTCAACCCTTTTTTTCTCCTAGTTCCATTTGGATTGAAGTCCCTGGGTAGAAAACTCCTTTTAATTCCTGTCAAAGTCATGATTGTCAGTCTGCATCCCCAATACCTATTTTGGTACTCCAAAGTTTGGGGGCTGCTAGGTGGCGCCATAGTGGATAGAATGGTGGGCCTGGAGTCAGGAAGATTCATTTTTCTGAGTTCAAATCTGGCCTCAGATACTTACTGGCTGTGTGACTCCAGGCATATCACTTAACTCTGTCAAGCTTCAGTTTCCTCACCCATAAAATGAGCTGGAGAAGGAAATGCCAACCACTCCAGTATCTTTGCCAAGAAAACCCCAAATGGGGTCATGAACAGTCAGATATTCCTGAAAAATGACTAAACAAAGGAGCTATGCATGGATTGGGGTAAACTGAGCTCTCATGATGCCCCCTTACTGACATACAAGTGAATTTAGGGACAAGAACAAAGATATAAGATGAAAGAAGTAGGACCATTGGCCTCCACCCTGTCCCACATTCCTCTGTCATAAATCTTCTCCTAACAAAATTGCTAGCTATTGTACTATATTCTATCCCAGACATGCCATACTGGTCTCTTTGAGTGCATGTAAGTGCTGTTTACCGATGAGTGTCCATACTGTATCCTCCTGGTAGAATGTAAATTCTTCTAGGGCAAGATTTATTTCCACCCACCATAGAAAATGACACATAGTAGGCATTCAATACATTTTGATGAATTTAACTGAATTGTCCTGGTCACTGGAGGCGGAAAGCAAATGATGAATCCATTCACCTTCAAGTCATGAGGCCTGAATGTGGTCCCTTCTCAGAGTTTTCCTTTTTAAAGAGTGCACAAGGATAACTGACATTTCTAGAGACTTTAAGGTTTACAGAGTACTTCATATACATTATCTCATCCAGTTTTTGCAATATCCCTGTAAAGGAGGATACATATGCCCTGCTCTGAGAAGGCCACTTCTCTCCCTTGGTCTCAGATCCCAACTTTCAATCTCAGTCCTACATAGATGCTAACCAATCTATATATCCCACACCAAACTCCATCCTGAGCTCCAGTCCCCCACGACCAACTGCCTGCTGGACATTTCCAAGTAGGTAATGGAGATGCTTAACACAGCTAAGACAGCACTAGTCAACCTTCCTCTTCAACCTGCTCCCCCCAACTTCCCTATTTCTGTTTATAGGACCAACACCATCCAAATCACACAGTCTTGAAATGCAGGATTACCTTGGACTTCTCCTTCTACTTTTACCTGCGCCGCCCCCCACAGTGCATACACATCCAAGGAATTGCCAAGTGATATTAAGCACACCTCCACAATATCTCTCAAATACATCTCCCTCTCTCCACATCTATTGTCCCCACCCTAATTCAGGCCCTCTTCACTTCTAAACTGGACTATTGGAATAACCCCCATGGCTGAACAGGAGCTTTCTGCCTCAGTCCCTCTGCTTTACAGTCCATCCTTCACAATAAGCCAGAGTACTGTCACTTTCCTATTAGAAAAACTGCAGGTGTTCTATTCATAGTCTGAAATACAGATGTCTTACCTAACATTTAAATCTCTATACAATCTGGCTCCAACTTACCTTTCCATTCCTTATTTCATATTAGCCCCATTTATGCATTCTACCTCTCATCCTAAATGGACAACCAATAGTGCTCAAAGCTTAACATACTAGGTGGCACAGTGAATAGAGCACCAGCCCTGGGGTCAGGAGGACCTGAGTTCAAAGCTGGCCTCAGACACTTAACACTAGCCATGTGATCTTGGGCAAGTCACTTAACCCCAACTGCCCTGCCTCCCCCCTCCAAAAAAGACCAAAAAAAAGCTCAACATACTATGTCCCACTACCACGCATTCTTATAAGTTGTCTCCATCAACTCAGAAAGCATTCTCTCCATCTCTCAAATTCCTAATCTTGCTTCAAGGCTTAGCACAGGTACTACCTACTCCATGAAGTCTTGTTCTAGTTCTAGTTCCCAACTAAGATAGAGACAGACAGGCAAAAAGCTAGATAGATGATAGATAGATGGATAGATAGATAGATAGATAGATAGATAGATAGATAGATAGATAGATAGATAGATAGATAGATAGATAGATAGATAGATAGATAGATAGATAAGATAGATAGATAGATAGATAGATAGATAGATAGATAGATAGATAGATAGATAGATAGATAGATAGATAGATAGATAGATAGATAGGTGGGATAGGATAGGATAAGATAAATGCATACAAACCTACATAAACAAATAAACATATATATATATATAATATATATATAGCTAGGTAATTAAATAGAAGACTATACATGGGGAGAAAGAGAGAGAGGGAGGGAGAGAGAGAAAAACAGACAGAGACAAAGAGAGATTATTATGTGCTTAATATATTTCAGGTCCGGGCTTCTAGCGCTGCACGAGGAGCGTCTCCTAACTGGAAACAGAGGCTGGCTGCAGGCATGACAATCAGCCAATCCCCAGAGAGCTCTGAAGGGCAGCTCTGACTCTCCAGGGAGCATTGGAGTTTGATGACGATGGAGGTGAAGGTGTCTTGAGCCACCAAGATGATGAGTATCGATGGGCAGGTATAGAAGACCCCAGAATTATGATCACCACATCTCGAGACCCCAGCTCTCGGCTCAAGATGTTTGCCAAGGAGCTGAAGCTGATATTCCCTGGTGCTCAGATAATGAACCAGGGTCGACATGAAATCAGTACTGTTGTCCATGCTTGTAAAGCCAATGGAGTCACAGATCTGATGCTGGTGCATGAGCACCGAGGGACACCAGTGGGCCTCATATTGAGTCACCTGCCCCTTGGGCCTACTGCATATTTCACACTGTGTAATGTAGTGATGCGGCATGACATTCCTGACCTTGGCACTGCCTCAGAGGCTCTTCCCCACCTTATCTTTCATGGTTTTCCTTCCTGCCTTGGACAGCGAGTCTCCAATATTCTCCACTACCTTTTCCCAGTGCCCAAGGATGATAGCCGCTGGGTCATTACCTTTGCCAACCAGGATAACTACATTTCTTTTCGGCATCATGTGTACAGGAAGCCAGATCACAACACAGTGGAGCTGACAGAGGTGGGGCCCAGATTTGAGATGAAATTGTACATGATCCGTCTGGGCACCCTAGAGCACGAAGCCACTGCAGACGTGGAGTGGCGTTGGCACCCATATACCCACACAGCCCGAAAGAGGACCTTCCTCAGTGTCTAAAAGCTGCCTTGCTGGGGGCCAGGCCAACTCCTGCTATCATTAAACTTGCTCATCTCCTCAAAAAAAAATATATATATATATATTTTTCAGGTCCTTTACTAAGTGCTAGAGATACAAATGCAAGCCAGTGACATAGTGGGTGCCCTATGGTATATTCATACGAATAGAGCCAACCCATAAAGGAGAGTTAGATGGAGGTAGAGAGAGGAACAGATGTACTTGGCTTCATGAGGTAGAGCTGGCCAGAAGTAGCTTGGAGCTCTGGGGCCCTGGCAAATAAAGTAAAAGCTCACCCATCTGAGCCAAGGAGACCAGGGGCAGAGTTCAAGTTATCAGGAGGGAGAAGATAGAGACAATGATCAGAGAAGAGAAGATTCCATGGGGAGCCCTTTGTCTTGCTGGTCTTCCTGTCCCTTACCCCTCTCTACACTCATGATCTAGCCACTCTGGGCCTCCTTACTCTTCCTTGAGCATGACATCTGATCTCTCATCTCTGGGCCTTTGCGTTGGCTACTCCCTATGCCTGGAATGCCCTCCATCCTTAGCCTTGCCTCTTAGCTTCTTCCCCAGCTTCCTGTAAGAGCCAGTTCAAATCCTACCTTTTACAGGAGAGCTTTCTCATAGCCCTAACTGCTAGTACCTTCCATTTTGATCCATTCTGTATATATTGTGTATGCATCTAATTTTCATGTTAGAGAGCAGTTAGTTTATAGAGCACTGGACCTGAAGTCAGGAAGACTCCTCTTCCGGAGTTCAAATCCAGCCTCAGACAATTATTAGCTGGGTAACCCTGGGCAAGTCACTTCACCCTGTCTGCTTCAATTTCCTCATGTGTAAAATGAGCTGAAGAAGGAAATAGCAAATCACTCCAGTATCTTTGTTGAGAAAACCCCAAATGGGGTCACAAAGAGTCAGGTATGACCAAAAGGACTTAACAATTTACATGTTGCCTTAGAATGGAAGTGAGGTCCTTGAGGACAGGGATTATTTTTGCCTTTCTCTGTACCCCTAGACCTCTTCACAGTTTGTAATAAGCAGTAAGCACTTAATAAATGTTTTTTAACTGATGGCCTTCTTACTCCTTATCTTGTGTCATACAGATTTACAACCCTCCTACTAGACTGTAAGCCCCTTAAGAACAGAAATAATGTGTTCTTCACCTTTGGTTACAGTGTAGAATCGATGCATTGCACATAGTAGGTTCTTAAGGGATGTTTTATTGAACTAAAATAGCTGTCTTGCTACCCTGGGAAAAGAGTTTGCTTTGATTTACTGTATGAAAATTGCTGACACAGGCAATAACCTCTATCACATGTTCTGGGAAATGTAAGGACTAATGTATGTCACAATCTGAACTGCAAAGAAGAAAGACCCTGCAGTCCCTTCTTGGCCAGAACTGTCCCCGTGATAAGGCTCAGAGTCAACCCAAGTTTCTGCTGCTGTATGTTTTTCATTCCGAACCTACCTTCCTTTTACAGGCCGTTAGTTTGGAAGGATTAGGAGAATTTATGTGTGCCTCAGTGTCCTCGTCTATAAACTCTGGGGATTGGTCTCTAGCATGCTGTCGACTTTAACACCCTCTGTTCTAAAACCTTTTTAGTTTTACTAGTCTGTGTTCTAAAGGCCCCATTCTGCTCTGTCCTAATAAGTTCTTTATATTCGAAGGTCCCAGCCAGCCCTGGAATGCTATGTTCCATATTATTTTTTTTCTTCTTTTTAACTGTATTTGTACCAGTATTTGTTATATCTCCATCCCACTGTTCACTCAATTAAACAATAAAAAAGCAAAATAAAACCCTGATAAAAAGTATGCATAATCCATCAAAACAAATTCTCACATTGGCCACGTTCAAAAATGCATGCTTGTTCTGAAATGTAAGACCGTCGTCTCTAGCAGAAGGTGGGTAGCATGTTTCAATTCAATGCTTTGTACTTGATTTAAGCAGTGCACTGATCACAGTCCTAAAATCTTCAAAAGTTCTTTTTCTTTGTAATGTTGTTGTCACCGTATAAATTGTTCTTAATAGTTCTATTCAGTTCACTCTGCAGCAGTTCATACAAAGCTTTCCAGTTTCCTTTCTTATGGTTTAATAGAATTGCATTTATGTTCCACAGTCTAAGATCACAACCGGCTCTGCCATGCTATGTTGCATGTTCTAAGGTCCCAATCAGCTCTGACATACTTTCTTCCATGTTCTAAGGTCCCTTCCAGCCAGGCAGGTCTCCTAATATTGGTTGGAGTAGCTCCAATTGACATTATCTGATTCCATGACACTCTCTGTTCTCCTAAAATAAATGAATGAAAGTAACAAAAATACTTATGACAAATATTTCTGTAAATAATAAGGAGGTTCATTCCTTCTCCTGTTTATAACAATATAGTCCTTTAAGGTATAGAAAGTTCATGGCATATGGAATCTCATTCGAGTCTCACCTATGAGATATATATTCTAGGCATTTATTACCCCTAATTTATAAATGAAGAAACTGATGTCCAGGGGATATTATGTGACTTGCCCAACATCATATGGTTAGTAAATATTCAGAGGAGGATGTGAACCCAGCTCCTGAGCCATAGGTAGCTACATGTAGCTGTGAATAGAGCACGAGGACTAGAGTCAAAAAGATCTGAGTTCAAAACTGGCCTCAGCACTTGCTAGCTGTGTGACCCTGGGTAGGTCACTTAACCTCTCTTTGCCTTGGTTTCCTCATCTATAAAATGGGGACTATAATAGCTCCTACCTCCCAGGGTTATTGTGAGAATCAAATGAGCCATTTGCAAAGCACTTAGTCCAGTGCCTAGCACAGAGCTGGTACTTCCTAACTGCTTATTCCCTTCTCTTCTTTGGTGACTCCATTTCTCTCACTTCAGCTTGGAGTCAAACTCAAATTAAAATGAGGACCACTAAACTGTATATTAGGGTCTCCATGGGCCACACATTAACCTAGTTTTAAAATATAATGTCTATGTTTTATTGTATTTTTATTATGTTAAATATTTTCCAATGGCATTTGAATCTGATTCAGATCACACAGGGGCGGGGAGAAGGGGGTGCCCTCTTCCGACATGCAGCTTCTCGGGTTGCTCCCCTCCCCCATCCATCACACCCCCACACCGCCTTCATCCAGAGTAGAGGGAGTAGATTCCTCTGCACCAAAGGTCTTCAAGGCAAAGTTGGATGATGGCTTGTCAGGTAGAAGCTAAATTAGCTACCCTTTTTCCCTTCCAGCTCTGGAAATGTCTGATTCTGGGATTCTCTCAATTCCCCCATAGTAGAGAATGACAGTACACAGCCCCCAGGTGGCACTAAACAAATGCTGGGTTAATTGATTGACTGACTGATTGACTGGCTGGCTGGTTAGGAGTCAGCGCGAAGGCGGGTTTGCCAGCAGCAGGGTTCCAGGCAGTTCTAGGCTCTCTGTGGGGAATGAATTACTCACAACTCCAGCTATTTTCCCACTGAAGGAAACAAAATGTGTAATAACTACATTCTCTGGCTATTGGGAAACTCTGAAGTGTGAAGCTGGACAGGGCCCATGCATAATGTAGGCTGACTCCCGGCCTGTATTTCATTATTCCTATTGAAGGAAGAAAACAATGGGCAGCAGAACCTAGTCTGTCTGGCTTAAGGAAGGCTCTGTCCCTCCACCCCTCCTCTGCCTCCACTTCCCTGCTGCCCAATTCATCATTAAAATGCATGAGGAAACCTACCAGGTGCTGGAGCCAACTAGTCTCTGATAAACAACATTTCTCCCAACAAGAGCTTTCTAGCAAGTGTTGATATAGTAAATGTGCCATTCTTCTTAGTGCTATCAGTGCCAAAGGAAGTAATGAATAGCTTCAAGCAAAAGGACAATTTTTATTAAAACTTTGAAAGTCAGCATCTGCACTCATCTGCCAGAAAACACCGGCAAGATTTCGGGCCATGGAGATAAGAGGGGCAGGACAGGTCTCTGAAGCTGGAGCTGGAAAAATGAATGAGCAGAACCCTTCTTTCTCTCTCTCTCTCTCTCTCTCTCTCTCTCTCTCTCTCTCTCTCCTTTCTTCTCCCCCAACTTCCCCTTCCCCTCTCTCTTTATGTTGTGAGTAGTCATGGGGTGGAGACAGGCATTCATTAGGTTTCACTGTGAACTTTCTTTGTCTCTAGCCTCAATCTCTTTGGGCCTCCATTTTTGTCTGTCTGTCTTTCTGTGTCTAACTCTGTCTCTGTCTCTATCTCTTTCTGTGTTTCTTTCTGTCTGTATTCCTGTCTCTAACTGTCTCTGTCCTTCTCTATGTCTCTGTCTCTATCTCTGACTCTTCTCCGTGTCTAGTCTCTGACTCTCTCTTTCTGTCTCCCTCCTCTCTGCAATACAATGATTCTCATTCTATATCTCTACCTGCCTGTCTGTCTGATTTTGTTTTGTCATTGTTGTTAAATAACTGGGTTCTCTCTGTCATTCTGAGTCTTTATCAGTGTCTCTGTGTCATTCTGTGTGTGTGTGTGTGTGTGTGTGTGTGTGTGTGTGTGTATCCTGTACCCATGGGGAAGAAAGGAATGCTTTGCGGCTCTTGGATCTTTCCTGCAGACCCCTTTGGGAATGATGGGAAAGTCATTTGGTTCAAGTGAAATATGTTTTTTTAAGTCCACTGACAGACATGAGACACTGACTTCAAAGTGCATGAAGCAATCTTTCTCTAAGGCCACTGTATCTCTCCATCATTAATGCTACTTAAACCAGCCTCACAAGTAAGTACCTGAAATTCAACATTTTACCTCCACTTCCTCCGTAAGCCCACTCCCAGTGAGGTCACAATCATAGTTATGGCTCTAGAATCTGATCTACAA
The DNA here is from genome assembly GCF_028583685.1 of Petaurus breviceps papuanus. Lineage (NCBI taxonomy): Eukaryota > Metazoa > Chordata > Mammalia > Diprotodontia > Petauridae > Petaurus > Petaurus breviceps. The sequence continues at coordinate 8,547,750 of NW_027185575.1, forward strand.
GGAAACTTAGAAACCATCTAGACCCATCTCCTGATTTTACAGATAAGGAAACTGAGATCCATTAACAATAAGTGACTTGCCCTAGGTCACACTGGAAGGAAGCATCAAAGGCAGGATTTGGACCCAAACAGTCTGTCTTCAAAGTTAATGGTCTTCTTGGGTAAGAAAATAAGAGGCAGCATTTTTACACACTTCCCAGGCAAGAAAAGCTCATTACTCATCCATGGTCTTGGGTTCAGCAGATTACAGGAAGAACTGAAATAAACATTTCTCATGAAGACTCACAAACTATAAATGCTTGTAAATAAGCCAGGAACCTCCAAGTCCTTGGTCCTAAAGATACAAAGAATAATAGAACTTCCATTAGCCATTACCCACTTGACTTGAAACCCTCAGATACTCAGACTATGTGAGTGTGTGTGATCGTGTGTGTGTGTGTGGCCCCACCTCACTTTTCGGAAATTTCAATTCTATTCCCCAAATGTTCATTGACAATAGCCAAACAATCAACCAAGCATTTATTAGTCACCTACTATGTGTCAGGCACTGGGCTAGATGCTGGGAATATAAATACCAAGAACGAAATAATCTCTGCCCTCAAAAAGCTAATTCTATACGAGGAGATAATATGCACCTATAGTATAAACAAAATAAACACTGTATGTTCTACTCCTTAGAAAACACCTAGGTGATGCAACAGATAGAATACTGGACTTGAAGTAAGGAAGATCTGAGTTTAAATCTTGCTTCAGACCCTTCCTGTGTGACCCAAGGCAAACATTGGTTCTGGAGTCTGAGTTCAAATCTTAGTTCTATTGCCTAAATCTAGTTCAATGACCTTGGACAAGTCATTTCCATGCGGTAGAAGAATCCTTTTTGGAGTTAGAAGACCTGGGTTCAACCGCCAGCTTTTCACTTCTGAGAGCCAATTTCTTCAGCTGTCAAAGGAAAGGGTTGGCCTCAGTGGTCTCTATAATCTATATCCCATCAGGACTCCATCTCCCGCCTCCACACTTTTGCACTGGTTGACCTCTACAACCGTAAGGCGTTCCTTCCTCATCTTCATTTCTTAGAATCGCTGTCTTCCTTCAAGACTTAGTTCAAACATCACCTTCTGCTGGAAGCTTTCCTTGATCTTTTCAGATTCTAGAACCCTCCTCTCTAAGGTTACCTTCCATCTACCATACTTTATTTATTCTTCTTGTTGTTTTTCAGTCATTTCAGTCAAGTCCAACTCTCCATGACCCTATTTGGGGATTTTTTGACAAAGACATTGGAATGGTTTGCCATTTCCTTTTCCATTAAGTGACTTGTCCAGGGTCACACAACTAGTAAGTTGTCTAAGGTCTAAGGTCACATTTGAATCTGGGTCTTCCTGACTCCAGGTCTAGAGCTCTATCCACTCTGCCACCTACCTACATGTGCCTATTTATTTATATGTTATTTACTCCTTTAGAATGTAAACCAAACCCCTTGAGGGGTGAGACTGTTTCTCTTTCTTTACTGTGACTGGCATATAGTAAGGGCTTAATTAATAGGGGGTTGGACTAGATAACCACCAAAGTCCTTTCCTGCTCTAAATATGGGGTCCTTTCCTTCAAATCATGGAAGGGGGCGATGACAGAGGATATCCTTCTCCCAAAAGAACACTAGTCTCTCATAGAGATATTTCCAAGTTTAAGGTTTAATTTTAGTGAAATGACTTTATGAGAAGTGCTAACAATCATTTTCTGCCTCCACCCTTATGAAAAACACCCCCTTTCTTCCCGAGTTCCATTTAGAGCATCAGATGACTATTTTAATCTGACAGCAATTAGCCAAAAAGCCAGAATGCCATATTCCTGAAACACTGAGAACCTTGGTGCACGGTTGAAGTAAAATAATTAGCAAAGTGTCAAATGTGTTACAAATAGCAATTTCACATTATTGAGTCTAAAATATGCACAGAGAAAAATTGCTTAATATAATTTTAGAAAACGGACTGGGTTCTTTACTTTTAAAAAGGAGAATTTGATGAGAGAAATCAAGCCATCTTTCTTACCAGTGCCACGAGAAAACATCTTTCTAATCAGGAATTTACCCCCTCAGAGAAGAACTGGGAGGCTGTTTTGAAATGTGCCATTCCACTAGGGGCTGGCTCTGAGATCTGACCACTGCCAGGCATGACATCAATGCTTTGCAGAAATGGCTTTTTCCAGTTCTTTAGACAATTTGGTCTGCCTCCTCTGGCCAATGTGGGATTCCAAGTGGACTATGGAAAGAACCCAAAGATAGTGTAAATAAACAAGATTTCATCCACGCATATGCTTTTATCCCTTCAGGCATGTTCCCAGACAGAGAGATGAGGAGAAAGAACAAGCAATAATAACCAGACACACAGAAGTGGCAGAAAAAGGAAACATTCATAATAATAACATGAATAATAAGCTTTGTTGTTATTCAATCGTATCTGACTCTTCATGAACCCCTGTGGAGTTTTCTTGGCAGAGATACTGGAGTGGTTTTGTCATTTCCTTTCCCAGCTCATTTTACATATGAGGAAACTGAGGCAAGCAGAGGTTAAGTGACTTGCCCAGGATCACACAGCTAGTAAGCGTCTAAGGTCAGATTTGAACTCAAGTCTTCCTGATTGCAGGCCCAGTGCTCTATCCACTGAACCATCTAACTGCCTTAATAATAGCTTACATAGGGGCGGCTAGATGGCTCAGTGAGTAAAGCGCTGGTCCCAGAGTCAGGAGGACCCCAGTTCAGTTCCAGCCTCACACACTTAACACCCACACAAAAAAACTAGCCATGTAACCTTGGGCAAGTTACTTAATCCCAATTGCCCTCCAAAAGGCAAAAAAAAAAATCAACAATAGCTTACATGCCATCTTTAAAGATAATAGATCTAGAACTGATACGTACACCAGAGGCCATCAAGTCCATCAAAACTGCCTCCCCCCATCCCAATCATTTTAAAGATGAGAAAACTGAGGCACAGGGATGTGGTTATTTACACAGTGCCACACAGTAAGCATCAGAGGCAGAATTTGAATCCAGAGCCTTTGAAGATAGAATTCTTCACATTATACCATGCTCCCTCCCTACATTTACATGTAGACATGTATGCAGAGATAGATGTCTGACATTTGACTGACATTTAGTTTTTTAAATTGACACATATATAGAGTGCTAAAATTTTCAAAGTCCTTTACATGCATAATTATAGCTCACATTTATATCACATAAAATATATTCTATACACTAGTTCATTTGACCATCACAAGTTCAGGGCTGTGGTTATTACCCCCATTGTACAGATGATGAAACTGAGACCAACACAGATTAGTTAAGTAGCTTGCACAGTAAGTATCTAGGATAGAGTTTGAACCCAGCTCTTCCTATCACCATGGTCACTGTGTTTTTCTACCACTCCACAGAGATGCCTTATGGAGTTACTTCCCTCTGCTATCAGGCATATGCTCTGCTTCCTAAATGATACTTCACCATTTCTGGTTGTCAGTTGTCTCACATGTAAAATGAGTGGGTTGGATTGACTCAGAGATGCCCCTGGGAGGCATATACTCAAAAAGATCAAAGACAGAAATAAAAGATCCCACATAGACCAGAACTGTAACAGCAATCTTTCTAAAAGTGGTAGCAAAGAACCAAAAACAAAATAAGTGTCCATCAGTTTGGGGGATAGCAAAATAAATTTCATTCTCAGTTAAAAAAATAAAAAGGAAGGAAGGAA
>NW_027185575.1:8551585-8577451 GCF_028583685.1 Petaurus breviceps papuanus
AAGGAAGGAAGGAAGGAAGGAAGGAAGGAAGGAAGGAAGGAAGGAAAAGAGAAAGAAAGAGGGAGAGAAAGAAAGAGAGAGAAAGAGAGAGAGAAAGAAAGAGAGAGAGAAAGGAAGGGAGGAAGGAAGGAAGGAAGGAAGGAAGGAAGGAAGGAAGGAAGGAAGGAAGGAAGGAAGGAAGGAAGGAAGGAAGGAAGGAAGGAAGGGAGGAAGGAAGGAGAGAGAGAGAGAAGCAGCTAAGTGGTGCAGTGAATAGGGGGTCAGGACTGGAGTCAGGAAGACTCATCTTCCTGAGTTCAAATCTGACCTCAGACACTTCCTAGCTGTGTGACCCTGGGCAAGTCACTTAACCCTATTTGCCTCAGTTTCCTCATCTGTAAAATAATCTGGAAAAGGAATTGGCAAACTACTTCAGTATCTTTGCCAAAAAACCCCAAATGGGATCGAGAAGAGTCAGACGTGACTGAAAATGACTGAACAAACCAATTAAAAAACATCTCTCACATATATATCAACTGTTGGTAGATATACTGAATGAATAAAACCCAAATTCATTTAAAAGTGTGACTGAAATCCTATCCGTTTGTTGTCACAACATATTTTCTCAATCAGGAGATACTAATAACTACAAATACTAATTAAGTGAGAGTCCATAAAAAGTTTTTATATTAAAAAAATCCTTATCCTGGAAAAAGTTAAAGCCCTTTCATGAGCTCTAAGGTCAGCAATTAAGATCAAATTTAATAGAGATTAATGTAAAATCCAGCATCAGTGGCCTCCTATTGTCTTTAGGATAAAATGGGTTTAGCTCTATACAACCTGGCCCCCACTTATCCTTCTGGCCCCACCAGACATCACTCCCCTCCTCCACATAACAAAGCCTGCAGTACAGTCAAACTGGTCTTCTTTCATAACCTCCATTTCCCTTCTCTATGGTTTTATTCTGTCATCTCCCATGTCTGGAATGCACTCGTTCCTTACTTGTCCCTCATAGAACCCCTTTCTTCCTTTCAGATGCAAGTCAGGAACCAATTTCTTCGTGGTCTTTCCTGATCCCCTCAACTGTTAGCTTCCCCCTCCCCAATTCAATTGTATTTAATCACTTTGCATATATTTGTGTTTATTAACTTTACATTTATGCTGTATATAATACTTTATATGTACTTGGCTCCACCATTAGAATGGAAGCTCACCGGGAAGAGAGGAAGAGGGTTTTTTTATTCTTTGTATTTATATCCCCAACACCTAGGAAGTCATTTAATAAACACTTGTTGAATTATTAGGAAGATTTTATCAAACCTATTATCCTACAGTGGAAGCATGGTTCAGACACATAGGTGGTCAAAGGAATACTTTGCTTTGGCACATCTACAGACTGCTACAAAATCTGCCATTTTTTCAGGCAGAAAAAGCATGTTTTCTCTGCAAATTTCCAAATGTTTCCATTGTTGCAGTGTTTTCATTGTCCTTGTCTGGCCTGGCCCAGAGAAGATCAGAGTCTCCAGGAATATTTCCAGCAACCTCACTGCAGACATTAGAATATGGGAGAGCGGTAACTAAGGAAGAGATCCATCATGGCCTGGCAAATGAGCAGTGCACTGGAATCCTGGGCATCTGCTCATAGCACCTTTGAGAACATCTATCTGGTGCCAACTCTGCCCATTCTAGAGGAGCAGCTCCAGGAATTCAGTGAACATCTGACTATGCTGGTAATTTGGCAGAGACATTACTATTTACTTCCATTGACCATCAACATCCAGTTGTGACACAGATCTCAGGAAGGCCACTTGTAACGAGGACCTGAAGGCAGAACACAATTCAAACCATAGTTCCTTTAGGGAAAGGGGGCTGTGCAGTGAGGGGTCCGTGCTTAGGAAATAAGCCCCATCTGAAGACAACATTTAAGGAGCGGGGATGGGAAGTGCTTTGGTTACCCATGTTTGCTGTATTCCGTCACGTTCTAATCCAAAAAGAAAACTTCTGACTCTCCTGGCCTAGACTTTCCTCTATTCAGCAGGCTATCTCTGAGTCATACATTTCCTTTCTGCTCAGTCCCTTCTCTGGAAACCCCAAGTTTTCCGTTTCTAAGCTGATTGGAATCTCCTGGCTGTGATTTCAGGGATGTGAACCCAATCAGACTGCCTGAGTAGGACCCTTCCAATTTCCATAAATCACCTAAGCTACTTGGATACTGAATCTTCCTTGACTTGGAACTAAGCCAGATACCTTGAAATATGGATCCTTCAGGAGTCTCAGCAAGAACTTGATGTCAGCATGTGCTAACAACTATTGTGGACTCCCTCTTCCTGCCACAGAAAATAAAATCATTGATTTTAGAGATAAACGAGAGTTTGGAGATCATCTAATCTAACTCCCTCCTTTTGCAGATGAGGAAACTGAGGACCAGTGGAGTTAGGTGACTTTTTCATGACTATTGCCATAGCCTGCTGATTGCTTTCCCTACCTCTGCTCTCTCCTCACTCCAATCCATCCTCCTCTCAGCTGTCAGATTGATGTTCCTAAAATGCAGGTCTGATCATATCAGCCCACTCCCCCCACACCATTCAATAAACTCCAGCGGCTCCAGAATCAAATCCAAAGTCCTCCACTTGGCTTTTAAAGCCCTTCATAACCTAGCCCCTAACTGCCATTCCAGTCTTCTCACACTCTTTTCTCGCCCCCCCCCCCCCATCCTTCCCCTCATGATTCTGAGACACTGGTCTCTTTGCTATTAGCTGTTCCCTATTCCTTGGATACTCTCCCTCCTTATTTCTGCTTCCTGGCTTCCCTGGCTTCCTTCAAATCTCAGCCAAAGTCCCATATTTTGCAAGAAGCCTCTCCCATACCTCCTAATTCTAATGCCTTCCTTCTGAAATCATCTCCAATTTCTCCTGTGTGCTGTATCTTGTTTGTACATAGTTGTTTACACATTGTCTCCCCCAACAGGCTCTGGGAGAGCAAGGACTGTCTTTCTTTCTTCTTTGTATCACTAGCACTTAGCAAAGTGCTTTGTACATAGTAGGTGTTTAATAAATGCTAGATGACTGACTGATTTGCCCAAGTTCTAACAGGTAGGATTTGAACCAGCACCTGACTTTAAATCCAGAACTCTTTCCACTAAAACCAATGTTACTTCTCTTTGCAAAGAGGGCATTTGGGGAAGGGGGGATGTAGTTCTGACTCTGAACCTATGAGTTCCCCATGATGGGAAGTTCCCCACCTCCTAAAACAACTACTTCTACTTTGGGTCTACTCTCATCATGTTGCAGATTTTCCTGATCTCAAGCCTCAATTTACCTCTTCCACCACTTCCTTCCAGTCCTGACTTCTAGAATCAAACAGAACAAGGGAGAGAAGGTGGCCAAGATGGTGGAGTAGAACCACAAATTTGGTTCAGGCTCCCTTCCAATCACTTCCAATACATGTAAAAAAAAATGACTCTAAACAAGTGAGAGAAGGTGCCAACCTGCACTGGTAGAAAATTTCCTCATTGGTGACTTCCCTACACCAGTGACATCACATACCCACTCGCTCTCCTAGGTTCAATCAATATCCTAAGCCTATAGTTTGAGGACCTCTAGGGGTTCTTGAGACCCTTGTAGGAGCTCCTTCAGGTAAAAAACATTTTCATAATAAGCCTTCACATAAAGTCACTAAGACTTTATTTGCCTATTACAATACTCCTTCCTTTCCCAACTGCACATCTATGTGAGGCTGGATTTTCTTCATATACTTGAAACCAAAAACAATATACTGTAACAGATCGAATTCAGAGCAGATATGAGCATCCCAGCTGTCTTTCATTAAGCCAGACACTAAAGAGATTTGCAAAAATATGTAAAACAATGCTCATTTCGTTATTTTATTTTGTTTTGGAAAATACAGCATTTTTCCCTAAAATAAAATCTAATGTTAAAATATAATGGGTTTATTATTGTTTTAAATGAATCAATCAATAAGTATTTTCAAAAATTGTCCATTTTAATTTCTAATACAGAAAATATTGATAGATATAACCTACACAAACAAAACCTCTTTTGGGTCCTCAATTTTTAAGAGTATAAAGGGATCCTGGGACCAAAAATTCTGAGAACCACTGTTACACTGTCAAAATATCTTGATATCCCGACTCACTGCCAACCACTATTAGCACTCCCTCCCAGCTTAGTGTTATTTGCAAGTTTTATTAGCATGCCATGTGTGCCTTTATCCAGACGTTGATAAAAATATTAAAAGGCATTGGGCCAAACACAGATCCCTAGGGTACTCCTCTAGACACAGTCTGCCTCACTGAAACGGAACCATTTACAAACTGGGTCTGGCCATTAAAATATTTACTAATCCATCTAAGTGTATTATAAACAAAGCCATGTCTCTCCATTTTCTCCATAAGAATTTTATGAGATGGTACACTAAAGGCTTACCAAAAGCCTTTCTAAACTAGGTAAACTCTACCTACCTACCTATAGCACTCCCCTCATCTTTCAGTTTAAGAGCCCTGTCAAGAAAAGAAATCCAGTTATTTTAACCTGATAGTTTGCAGATGAAACCCTTCGGGGCTCTTTGTCAGCAAGGCTTTCCCTTTTATACTTTCATTACACATTTCTTTAATGTTCCTCCCTAGAGCTGTCCCAGGATTCAAAGTCAAGATTTTCAGCATAGAGTGTGTAGATTCTGTTTTCTTTCCTTTTTTGGAAATCAGTACGTTTGCCCTTCTCCAGTCCTAAGCTACCTCTCCCTTCTCCACAATCTTTTCAACGTCACTGTCAGAGGATAAGTAACCACATACATGGGTTCTTTAAGTACTTAAGGATATATTTCATGTTTTTATCCCCAGAGCTTAGAGCAGTGCTTGGCACAGAATACGTGTTTAATGTTGTTGTTCATGCTTCATTCTCAAAGAGGACCAAAGATATCACAGGGTGATGTCTTGACTTGTGAGTGGATTAGATTTAAGTAAGGCAGAGTTGCACAAAGTCATCAGCCTCACCTTCTCTTCTTGACTCATCAAAGTCCAGTAGCAAGACAAAAGTCAAAACTGGCAATGGCCCAGGATGCAATGGGTGACCTTGACATCTTTGATGTCTGACCAAGCTCTAAGTGTTCCACAGAACCTGCTTCAGCCACCTTCATGGCCACTGGAACAAATTGTTCTCATCCACCCATTCCACTGGGGAAGTCTTCAGAGGCTTAGGGAAGACATTCCCCTAGCTCACTGATGGGTTTGAGGGCTGTCAGTTACCCTTAGCCTGGTTTAGCCCATATGCCAAGATAGTTTTAACTGGAGTGTAACATAGCTTCTTGAAGCCACAGGTGAGAGTTGGGGTAACAGATGGACCCCAAATGTGGACAAACAGTCCTGAAAAGGACACTGCAAGCCCTCAGGCCAGAGGTACTAGTCCTGACTGACTCAAAACTTTCTATCCCCCTGCAGTTTTGTTGTATTGGGGGTTGTTTTTTTAGAGGAGGGGAGAGAAAGAAGGGACATTGATGGTTTGGCTTGAGTCACTGACATTGGGGGTATTTGCCGTTAATACTTTTTTTTTTTCCTAATTTTATCTTGGCTTTCTATTTTAAGTAAATTATTGTCAACCATCACCATGTGATAGCATGTAATTGACAGTACAACAGCTGGTGTTTTGAGGAATATATTCAGAAAGACTGAGGATTTATGAGCATTAATTTGAGGAGGTTGGACCTAAAATAGGATTCCAAAGCCGGGAAGTCACTAGAGCACTGGCCCTGGAGTCGGGAAAATTTAAGTTCAAATCAAGCCTCAGACACTCACTAGCTTTGTGACTCTGAGACTGTCACTTCACTTTTCTCTGCCTCATCTATAAAATGGGGGTAATGATAGCCCCTACCTCCGAGGGTTGTTGTAAGGATCATTCAATTAATCAAATGAGATAAAACGGTATCCTAACATGATATGTTAATGCTAGCTGTTAGTGTGACATAATATAAGGATTGGGCTCACTTGAGAGTCATAAAGATATAAAGCTATACTTCTGACACTAGTTAAATGACCCTGAACAAGTCATTTAATCTCTTATGTGTCTCTAGCAACTCACCACAACTGGTATTAGCAAAAGATGCATCCGTGTAAGCAGCTAGTATCAGCCCACAAAACCACGGAATGTCAGATACTGCAGATGAGAAGACTTAGAACAAGGGAGGCAGCTGACTTACGACTTTTGTGACCTTGGGCGAGTCAGTGAACCTCCCTGGGTCTCATTTTCTCCATCTACGGAATGAGTGGGGATACACTAGATAGTCTCTGAGGCCTCTTCTTGCTCTTGAACAATCTCCTCTAAATCCCTTCTTCTGCAAAGGAGCAAACTTAAACCCAAGGGTGGGAACCACCTGCCTGAGGGCACATAGACAGTTATGGCGGAGTTGGGTCTAAAGGGTAAATCTCCTGGCTGTGCGTCCTCAGTTATTGCCCACATGATTCTCAATAAGGGAAGTCACGAAGCCTCATTTAGGTTTTCAACCATCTGCAACTTGGATTAATTCAAAAGTTTCTGTTTTTACCTGCAAAAGTAGGGTGAAGTATTGGGCACTCTTAGTCCTAAATTCCTATTCTTCCCACAGTTCTGGTTACAGTAACACGTTTTCCTTGGCTTTCCAGAAACACCAAGCTCTGAGGCAGCTAGCTAGGTGGAGATCTGGAGGCAGGAGGACCTGAGTTCAAATTTGACCTCAGACACTTACTAGCAGGGCAAATCACTTAACTCTGATTGTTTCAAAAACACGCAACCCACCAGACTCTTCAGAGTATGAAGTCAGATGTGAACAAGTGTTCATTTAAAAGAATAAAGAAAGAAGTCACAGATCTCCACTGGAATAGTCTATAGAGCGCAACATGCCCAATCCCTTCATTTGACAGAAGAAGGAAGTGAGGCCCAGAGAAGACAAACAATTTGCTCCAAGGACAGTCCTCAGAGGTGGAATTTGAACCTAGGTCCTCTGACTCCAATTCCAGGGTTCTGTTCTATCCTTTTGGCATTTTTAGGACCATGAGTCTGGAGTTGGAAGGGACTTTAGAGACCATATCCCGCCCTCCTCCTCATTATTACAAAGGAGGAAACTGAGATCTAGATAGTTAGGTCACAAAAGATTATGGGTTTGAGATGAGATTTTAACCTAGGTAATAATGACAATAACAACCACAACAATAGCTAACATTTAAATAATACCTGCTAAGTGCCAGACACTGTGATAAGTGCTTTACAATCATGATCTCCTTTGATCCTCACAAGAAGCTGGGGGCAGGGGGGGGGGGCAGTCCTGTTATTATCCCCATTTTACAGATGAAAGAAGTGAGGCAAACAGGTGATGTGACTTGCCGAGGGTCACACAGCTAGTAAGTATCTGAGGCTTGATTTGAACTCAGATCTTTCTCATTGCAGGTCTGGCCTTCCGAGCTGCCTCTAAGTCCAGTGTCTTATGGCACCTCCTCTCTCAATTTAGCCCAAAAGCAATGATAGAGAAGGACTGCAAATACTTACTTTTTTTTTTTTTTGTCATTCATGAGATATGACCCTGTTAATCCCAGCTCACATTAAAAAAGCACTCCCCACCCCCAGCGTCTGGACAGCAACTGTTTCTCCATTACACTCTGTTAACGAGGTTATTTTAGAGGGCGTTGACTAGGCAAGCAAGGCCCACCACATGCTCCGCTGTCAGTGGGGGGCAAACATTACACAGAGAGAGTCAAGGCTCCCTCAGAACCCTGCCTGCAATCCCATGCATGGCAGAGCCGAGCAATTTTGTTAGCAGAGATGATGAACTAGCTAATGACGAGCATAAAGCACCATCATAAAGGCGAGATGATGAAAGATACAAAATGCAGGGTAGTAAATAACATGGCAGCTTTTACCCATTTCCCACAGCTTTGGTCTTGGCACACACTTAAAGTCCCATGGAATTGCATTCAAAGCCACTTCACGACTTCAAGGCAGACAAGAGAATTATCGTAATTGAACACCGAACAGCCGTGTAAATTTCCTAGCGTCTCTTTTATGATATGGAAATTGATTCTGTACACAATAAATAGGATACAAGGTTCGGTGTAAGTGGGACAAAGGAGGTTTAGACAAAGTACTTTAGGGGGAAACAGGAGAAGGGCAAGGGCTCTTTTAATCAATCAATCAACATTTATTAATTGCCTACTATTTGCCAGGCACAGAGAATACAAAGAGAGGTAAAATTGCCTGCCCTCAAGGAGCCTGCAGTCTAATAGAGAAGACAACATGCAAACACATGGAAAGAAATCAGGAGAGCGACAACAAAGTGTAATGTCATGCCAAGGAAAGGCAACTTCCCAAGGTTCAGAATACCAGCATGGGTGCTCTCCATTTTATTCAGTGACCAACCAAGAACAGAGAAGATCAAAACATGACATCATTCAAAATACAGCATTTACTAAGTGTGATTAAATAATCTCCAAGGACTACCCCACCCCAGGACCTTCCAATCATTCAATCAATTACAAAGTCCCTGGTCTAAATACTGCTCCACCCCTAGGCTGTACCTTCATTTAGTCCACCACAAAGCCCCTCTTCTCAAATGGAGATTAGTTTCCAATCTAAGTAAAGTACCTTCATTTGTCAATCACAGAGCACAATAAGGTCAAAAGTTCCCCACCCCTGGATCTCAATTGAATCTACCCCAGAGTTACATCAAGTTTAAACACAGCACTTAATACCCAAATGGAGGTCTTTTCTTCATCTTGACAGGAGGCAAGTTCTCAGCAATCTTAGTTCCTGGGGAGACAAGGCTTAGCAAGGTCACAAGATACATTGCCAGTCTCTTCATTAATTCATCCTCTGTCTGCAGAACAGTCCTAGAACCCCTGAAAACATTAGCAAAACCCTCTCCCAGGATTTCTGTAAACATACAACAAGAAAATCCTTCTTCAGGGCTGCTGAACCAACAGAAAGGTTCCCAGACCCCTGCAACAACAGCACTGTCCTTCACCAGTGGACAGTATTCACTCAGTCTGCAGGACAGTCTCCAGACCCCTGCAACAACAGCACTGTCCTTCACCAGTGGACAGTATTCACTCTCTGTCTGCAGGACAATCTCAGGGCTTCTTAGCCAACAGCCAGGTTCCAGGACTTCTTCAACAAAAGGACTGTCTTTCACCAGTGGACAAATCTGGCAAAACAACATCAAAACAGACAGACAAAGTACCAGCAAAACAGCCATGTCTCCTCAGTCCTTGGCAGCTCCAGGGGCAGGTCTCAAAAGTCCAGGGCGATTCAAGAAGGCCCTCAGCAATTCTCTTAGTCTCTCTCTCTGCCTCCATGTGGGTGCTGCTTCCAAAAAGTTCTTCTGCTTCTCTCTTGTCTCTCCAAATCTACATCACCAGCTCCTCCCAGTTCAGCCCTCTCTTTTCAAGTCAACAAGTCCATCCCACAGGTGGGATTAACAAGCTCTGGGTTTTAACACAATCAATTTGAAAACCAAGCCAATACAGGGGAATCTTTATATTCCATTACTAGCACACAAAGGTGAGGCCATTGGGTTCTTACCCAGTGCACTTAATTCAGACAGTGCTCCTAGCCCCTGCAGACCCTTGAACAAGGTAGAAACAATATTCCTTAGCAAGACTCAGTTGAAATATAAAACTATCAGATTTCAAGATGGTGTGAAATTCTCCCTTGCTTGTCCTATTCTCACACTCTCACCCCCACTCGTGTGGCAGGCTTGAGCCAACATACGCAGATTGCTACCTCCCACGGGTTGGTGCCACTTTCCAGTCAACCGAGGGCATAAACTGTTTAGTTTTCCCCAGACACAGTTTGTGGCTTTTGTTTCAGGTGCAAACATTCCTAGTTAAAGCTTTGGAGATCAGGGGGAGCTTCATGGGAGAGGTGACTTCTGAGCTTAGCTTTAAGGAAAGAGAAGGATTCAATAAGAAGAAATGAGCAGGGTAAATATTGCATAGGTGATTCATGGAAAGGGGCCCGAAGACATGCATGGTAGAGCCTAGGACAAGATCATATTCTGACCACTATGCACGTGTATATCCCAGAGAACATGGGGGTACCCTCTGCCCTCTTCTCTCCATATATTGAATCACAGTGATATCATTCACCCCTCCCCCTGTCCCAGGTTCATTTATTTTCTCTTTGTAGGTGACTACCACATTTATACATCCAGCCATCTTCTCTTTCACAGGCTCCAGTCTGACATCACCAGCTGACTACTAAACCTCTCTACCCAGATGTCCCATAGGCAGCTCAAACGCAACAGGTCAGAAATGGAGCTCATTATTTTCCCCTTTATTCCCTCCCCTCCTTCCAAGTAGCCCATTTCTGTCAAGGGTATCACCATCTTTACAGTCATACAGGTTCACACCCTCAAAGTCCTCTTCAACTCTTCTCCCTCCTTCACCTCTGCAAATCCAATCAATCACCAAGTCTTGGCAACTCTACCTCTGCATTTCTTGCATCCTCCCCATTTCCTTATATACCCAATAGCCACCACCCAAGTTCAAGGCCTCATTAGTTCTCACCTAGCCTATCACAATATCACAATAGCTTCCTTTTGGGTCTCCCTGTTTCTAGTCTTGCCCCTTTCCAATCCATCCTCCACACACACAGCCACCAAAATAATGTTCAACAAAGTCTTGTCACTGCTTTGCTGAAGAATCTTTAGTGACTCCCTATTGCCATTGGGATCAAGTACAAACTCTTCTGTCTGGCACTTAAGGGTCTTCACAATCAGAATAATCCAGCCTACTTTTCAAAATGTTTGTTCAAATGTGATCTATGTCCTTGTCAAACTGTCCTACATGCAGTTGCCCATATGGGACATTCTGCCTTCAACCTCTGTGTTTCCTCCCCATATCTACCTGAAATGCATTCTTTTCTCACCTCCACCTTTTGGAATCCCTAGCTCCCTTCAAGGGAGGGCCATTTTAGACAGCACCTTCAAAAAGAGGTCATTCCAGACTCCCCAGTTGCTAACACTCCTACACACACACACACACACACAGCAGAGACACATGCATACATATATGCACATGCCAATCACTACAGTCATTTTGTATACATGTTGTATTTATTTATCTGAATACATGATGTCCTCCCTATTTCACCCTACTCCCTCTGCCTCCAGTAGAACATAAACCCCTTGAAAAAAAAGCAATTCTTTTTTTTTTTTTTTTTTATCCCCAGCCCCAAGGTGGGACATAGTTTGCGCTTTTTTTTTTTCGGTTTTTTTTTTTTTTGCATTTTGGAGGGCAATTGGGGTTAAGTGGCTTGCCCAAGGTCACACAGCTAGTTTTTGTGTTAAGTGTCTGAGGTCAGATTTGAACTCAGGTCCTCCTGACTCCAGGGCCTGTGCTCTATTCACTGAGCCACCTAGCCATCCCCTATAGTATGCTCTTTTAATAAGTGCTTTTTGAATTGAAATCATCCCTGGTATTATGGAATGCATTTGGCTGTAATATGGAGTACATGATGGCAACTCATGTGGAATAGAACCACTAAGGTAGGGTAGTATCTGATTTAGTGGTGGGGAGAGACTCTTAAACCCATGACGGTTCTGACCACGTCACTTTTGTTCCGTTATTTTTCAGTCGTGTTCAGGTTTTGTGGCCCCATTTTGGGTTTTCTTGGCAGAGATATTGGAGAGGTTTGCCATTTCCTTCTCCAGATCATTTTACAGGTGAGGAAACTGAAGCAAACAGGGGTAAGTTACTTGCTCAGGGTCACACAGCTATTAAATGTCTGAGGCTGGATTTGAACAAAGGAACATGAGTCTTCCTGACTCCAGGTTCAGCACTCTATGTACTGTATTACTTTGCTGCCCTTTACAAATAATTTAAACCCCCTTCCAGGTCTCAGTTTCTTCATCTGTAAAATGAAAGGCTTGAACTAGATAGCTCTTGAGGTCCCTTTGAGCTCTAGTGATTATCATATGATCCTTGCCTTTACTCAGGCTCTCTCCCCTGTTAGAATGTCCTTACCCCTATCTCTTGGAATACCTGCTTTCCTTCAAATATAAGCTAAGAGGCTACTTTTCTTGATCCCCTTACCATCAAGGATCTCCTCATACCACCCCCAATTAATGTGTATTAATTTCATATTTTTTTTTCATTTATGCTGTGCTTGCCTGTGACATTTTCATCACTTTCATCAATAACGAGTAAGGAAATAAATGGCATGCTTATCAAATTGGCAGATGATAAAAAAGAAATGGAAGTGATAGCTAGCACACAGGATGACTGAGTCAGACTTTTAAAAGATCTTGTGAACCCCCCTTCAACGTGGTAGAGAAAGTGGAAACAGAAGAGCCCAGATTTCTCCCAACAACTCTAGCAAGGATTTTTAAAAAGAGAAAAGAAAATAAGCACTCGTCTGAGAAACAAAAAATAAATACAAGGAGAAATTGATTTATTATTTCACCTCCTTGGGTTGCAGGACAAAAAGACTACATAAAAATAGGAGTGAAAGAGCAAACGAAACATGAACCCCTCAAAAGAGGGCTGTGTACACATACACACAGGCATGGACAAAAAGAGTTTGGGGTGGCAATCCATTAAACTCAACAGGGAATCAGGTGTAGGCTGAGAGAGGAAGGAGCATAAAAAGGGAGGAAGATTCAGGGAGGGACTGGTCAAAATAAAATCAATAATAATTATAGAATTTATATAGTGCTTTAATGTTTGCAAAGTATTTTACAAATATTATCTCAATTTAACCTTAATTAAGGATGTTGAGGAAACTGAAGCAAAGGTAAAGTGACTTGCTCAGGATCACACAGCTAGTATCTGATGCTGGATTTGAACTCAGGTCTTCCTAATGCCAGGCCCACCACTCTAGCCATTGAATCACCCAAACTCTATCTTAAGAAGGTGAAAATTAAAGATGAGAATAAAAGTAAAAATATCTTGATAGGCTAAAATTCTAGATTGTATCTAATAAGATGAAATTCCATAACCATAAATGTAACGTGTTAGACTCAAGTTAAAAAAATCAACTTCACAAGGACAAAATGGGGAAATGTTATTACATAGGAGTTTGTTTGGAAAAAGATCTAGGTGTTTCAGTAGACAACCAAGTATTGGTCAACAATATAATATGGCTGATAAAAAGTCAATGCAATCTTGTGTTAAATTAAAAGAGACAGAACTTCCAATAATAAGGAGATGGTCATCCTGCTATGCTCTGCCCTGGAGAGATCTTATCTGGAATACTGTATTCATTCAGTTCTGGGAAAAACAAAAATTTAGGAAAGATAATGGAAAAACTAGGAAAAATTCAAAGAAAGTAACCAAGAATAGTAAAAATCCTCAGTTGTATGTAATACACGACTCAGTCGGAGGAATGAAGAGTCTTTATCTTGAAGAATAGAAGACTGAGGGGGTGGCTAGGTGGTGCAGGGAATAGAGAACCGGCCCTCGAGTCAGATGGACCTGAGTTCAAATTCAACCTCAATCACTTAACACTTACTAGCCGTGTGACCTTGGGCAAGTCACTTAACCTCAATCGCCCTGCCTTCCCCCCTCCAAAAATAAATGAAAAAAAGGAAGAGAAGACTAAGGAGGTATATGATGCCCGTCTTCAAGTATCCAAAGGGATATCTTATAGAAGAAAGAATTAAGCTCATTCTTTTTCATCCCAGAACACAAAACAATAAGCAACAGATGAAGTTTCAAAGGGGAAATTTAGGCTTGATGGAAAGGTGAAACCTCCTAACAATTAGAACTACCCCAGCCTTTAGAGGAAGTGGACTCCACCTCAATGGAGGTCTTCAAAAAGAGGTTAAATGACTACCTGTTTGGTATATGGTAGTGAAGATTCCTTTGATGCATGGAGTTTGAATAAATGGTCACTGAGATCCCTCCAAACTCCCCAAATTCTATGATTCTGTACTTATATATCTGTTGGAGACCCACCCAATTCATCCCACTCTAGTAGACTAAAAGCTCTTTTGAGGGCAGGGAATATTTTGTTTTTGTCTTTCTATCCCCACCATCTTAGACAGTGCCTGGCATGGCATGGCCATTTAATGAATGCTTGCCCAAATGAAGTGAAATGAAGTATCTGTTTATTCATCAGACAAAGATTTATTAAGCACCTACTATGTTTTATGCATTGTGATAGACTTCCAAAGACAACATGGGCCATGCCTTCAAGGAGCTAGCATTCTATTGGAGGAAGCGGGAGGAGGCAATACCTACAAAGATTTTTTTTTAACACAATATGTAATAGTAAATATAAGGAAATTTCCTGAAGGAAGAGTTGGGGGGCAAATAAGAATCAGCCTTATGTAGGAGGTAGACCTGAGTCTTGAAGAAAGTAGGGGATTACAAGAGGTGAAGGTGAGAAAGAAATACATTCTAGGTACCCCAGAGGGGTCAACCTCTTCAAAGGTATGGAAATACACTAAAGGGGGTCAAGCCAGTGACACAGGGAACTCAAAAAGGCTCTCTCTCTCTCTCTCTCTCTCTCTCTCTCTCTCTCTCTCTCTCCCCCTTTACTCTCTCTCTCTGTCTCTCTCTCTCTCTCTCTCTCTCTCTCTCTCTCTCTCTCTCCCTCTCCCCCTTTCTCTGTGTGTGTGTATATGTGTGTGTGTGTGTGTGTGTGCACATGTTTTCTTTTTCATTTCCACTGACATAAACACAGACCCCTGTTGAGGAAAAATCTGATGAGATCCTGAAATGAGCAATTACAAGAGATTGTTGCTTAAGTGCAACACCTAGAATGGAGTAATTTAATTTTGTGAAAGAGGAAACCACACTGTCAGAGCCCAATAGAGATTGGAACCAGTGCCATGTTTTTGAGGAAAGTTAAACTTAGCTTGATGCTGGGAATTTTGCTGATGAGACATACAGAGACAGTTGCTATTCTTAGACTTCCTCAGGGCATTGGTCCTTCCCTGGGAGGTAGCATTCCTGCCCCAAATGTAAGCCACACCAGTGATCCATGTGAACAGCAGAGAGTCTTCGTATGATCTACTCTACTACTTGGCTTGGTTGCCTCATCATGACTTGGACCTTGGGGTCTCCACAGCTATGCCAACAGACACTTCAAGAGTTTGTTATGTAAAATCCAATTCATTTGCAAGTCAAGACATCACCAATCTAATGTCATTGAATGAACAACAAGATCCTTGAGGACAAAGATTATTTCAATTCTGTCTCTGTCTCCCCTCCCCCCAACTCCCAGCACAGTCCATAGGGATAGGAGCTGGACCTTATATTTCAATGGTATAGCAAACTTTTGGATGAGAAGTTTCAAGGCAGGTTGGAAACTTCTCTACAACTTTCCTGAAGCAAAGGTGTTGAACATGACCCAAAGACCATGGGTTGTCAACAGCATCACTCCCTAGTGTAAGTTGTACCAGATTAAAATGTAATTGGGAAATATTTAATAAAACAATGTAAATATATATAAATATATTAAAACAGATAATATTACATTTTAAAAGGAAGTCACTATGCAGTCTGTATAGATTAGTGGCCCAAGTTTCTACTTAAGTTTGACGTGACCAGCACAGAGTAGAAGAAGGAAAAGTGACTTGCCCAGTCAAACCCTTGTCTTCCCAACTCTGGGGCCAGTTCTCTATTCAATATACCTCTCCACTAGGAGGTAGTCAACAATTGCTCGTTGAATTGAGTGCAGAATACTTTGTATGTACACAATTCGAGAGCCAAGTTCAGAGAAGCTCATCCCAGATTGGTTAAAAGATGAGCATAATTTTAGCCACCACAACTCTCAAAGCTGGTCTGCTGGAACCTCAGAGCCCACCTGGTTCAAGCCCAACTGGACCTGAACAGGAAACCCCTGTGTGACATAGAGTGGACTAGCAATCCTTGTCAGTGGAAGGAAGGAGTAGTACTCTCACCAAAGAAAACAAAGGTCTTTAAGGAAAACAGAAAAGCATGTCCAGTACTAAAAGAAGGAACATAGAAAGGCTTTGGAAAATGCCAAGTTAAGACACTCTATTTGTGCTGAAGGAGGCAAAAGAAGTTGTTTGTTTGTTTGTTTGTTTGTTTGTTTGTTTGTTTGTTTGTTTGTTTGTTTTTAACCAAACCAGCTATTTTAATAAAGGGAACTTACAATAAGGAAACTCCTTCTATCAATGCAAGTCAGCACTTTCTCTCCAATTAAAAGTCTCAGAGCAAGGGTTTTTAACTGATATACCTAATGCAAAGGTCTGACCATTAGACTATGAGATTCATGAGAGAAGGGACTTGGGGGAGGGGGGAGAGGTATATTTCCTTGCACCCTGGTGCTTACTATAATGCCTAGCACAAAGCAGGCATTTAATAAAAGCTTATTGCCTTGACTTGATGAACCCCCTAGCAGTCTGGTGAAGCCCATGGACCTCTTCTCAGAATCATGTTTTTTACATGAATAAATTAAGATTACAAAAAAAATTCTATTAGAATATTACCAATTTTTTAAAAGTTTAAGAACCAAAAACTAAGAACTACCTCCCCACCTCTTTATACAGTAGCCTGGGACACTGAAAAGTTAAATTACTTCCCAGGGACACACAACCAGTATGTGTCAGAGGCAGGATCTGAATCCAGATCTCTCAGACTCCATTTATTGTTCCATCATGCCATGGTAGATGATTCCTATTTACACAGCACTTTAAAATCTACCAGATGTTTTCTTCCTAACATTCTTGTGTGAGCAGGAGATGTACATTTTACACAAAAAGAAACTAAAATTCAGAGAGGGTAAGTGATTTGTTCAGGGTAATACAGCAAATAAATGTCAAAGTTCCAGGACCAGTTCTCATTCCGTTGAACCACAAAGGCAATCTCTTGCTGGTTCTACTAATGAATAGGATGGGGAAGATTTCAGCTGTGGGTTTCAGCTTAGCCAATGGGCATTTAATTTAATATAGGACTCAAAGACCAGCTGTCTCAAAGTCTGATGTTTCTTGCCAGATAGTGTTGGCACACCATCACCCCTGTGAGAAGTTTAGCAGTTAGTGTTTAGACAGGCTTGGCAATAGAGAAAAGGTTGTGGTACGAGGTAGTGTCTTGGCTGTGAGTTCAGACCATGTCCTCAGAAATGCTCCAGGTAATACAAGGAATGCATCTGGGCAGGGTTGAAAGAAGTTCATTGCAATGCATTTTTACAAAGACACAGGGTGCTCTGTTCATTCTCCAATGCTAGGGTAAGTCCACTTCTTTTTATTTGCATGGCACAGCAGAGGAAGTACAATTCTTGGAGTGAAAAAAATCCGCCATCAAATCCTACTTCTGACATTTAATATCTATGTGACCACAGATGAGTCACTTGACCTCCTTTAGGCTCAATTTTCTCATCTGTAAAATTATTTTGAAGAAAATATTTACATGTTTATATATGTATGTACATATAAATACATATATGTCAGTCAACAGTCTGTTAATAAACATTGATTAAGCACCTACTATGCTAAGCCCTAAGGATACAAAAAGAGGCAAAAGACAGTCCTTGCTCTCAAGGAGCTCTTGATATAATGGGGAAGATAACAAGCAAGCAAATATGTACAAAACTATAGACAGGACAACCTGGAAATGATCATACAAGGAAGGCAGTAGCATTAAGCAACATGACACAATTCCTAAAGAATTGTGTTCAGAGTCGAGAAGACCTGGGTCCAAGTCCCCTACTCTGACACACTCTGACTTTGGGACCACTGAGCCTCACTGTGCTATAGGATGGGCACCACTCTAAAAATACAAATTATAGAGAAGGTGACAATCTGCATTAGTAAAGAAAAGTATCCTCACATATACCAATGAAATCACAAGTCCAGTCTCTAGCCATATATGTATATGTGTATATGTACATATGGATATATAGATACATTTGTTGTTCAGTCATTTTTTTCAGTCATGTCTAACTCTTCATGACTCCATCTGGGGTTCTCTTGGCAAAGAGACTGCTAAAAATAGCACTCGAGTGCCATTTCCTTCTCCAGCTCATTTTACAGATGAAGAAGCTGAGGTAAACAGGGTTAAGTGACTTGCCCAAGGTCACACAGCTCGTAAGTGTCTGAAGCTGGATTTGAATTCAGGAAGATAAATTCTAGTCCCAGTGCTCTATCCACTGTGCCCCCTAGCTGCCTCTGTGTGTATTCATACATGTATACATAAATTATTATTATTTCTTTTCCCAGCACTGAGCACTGTACCTGGCACATAGTAAGGAACTAATAAATGTTTATTAATTGACAGATTGATTAAAAATAAGTATAAGCATGACCCTGGTACTTGCCTGAGGTTTTGCAAGGCTCAAATAAGTACACATATTTAAGGTGCTTTGTAAACTTTAAATCATTATATAAAGGTTAGTTGTGGTTGCTTACTTAGCCAGAACCATGCCTTCATTAATGTTGGAAGAACAATGAAGTTAGAGTCAGATGATCTGGGTTGAAGTCTCAGATGTTTCCCTTCTTAGTTGTAAGACCTTGGTAAGTTACTGGACTCCCTAGGTATGTTTCCTTTGAAGTAAAACGAGGTTGGACTAAATGACTTCTGAGGTCCCTTCCAGCTCTAACATCCAATAATTCACTCCACTGATGGAGATAGCAATCCCTCCATGCCCTCTGTTCAGTGTTAGTCATAGGTATAGGGGCTGGACATATGATTTCACTGGCACAAGCAAATAGTGAGTAGTGACTTTCTCAGGTTCACATAGACAATACATGCCAGAGGCCAGATGAGTCGAAGTCTTCTGAGCTTTGAGAGATAGCTCTTGATCACCTATACCACTTGTGCATGGCCATATGGGGGAACCAGCACCTCTGGTGTGAAGCTGACAAGCCCTTTTCAGGGCTGCTCATCCACCAGTGGCTCTCACCTGTGGTGTCACTGTGCCATAGCATAAACAGTAGCCACACCCTGGTAAGACTGTCTCAACAGGCAGGCCAAACCAACATGGGGGTAACTGACAGGCCTCAGACCTGCAGGTGAATTAGGAGGGTTTCCACCCCAAGCAGGTCAAGACTTTCCCCAGCAAAATGGGTAGATGAGACCATTGTTCCAAAGGACACAAAGGCAGCCAGAGCAGGCGTTATGGAATGCTTAGAGCTTATTCAGACTTTGGAGATGCCAAGGTCACCACTGCATGACCTGGAAAACTCACTACAAGGCATATATACAATGGGGCTCCATATGTATTAAGAATATTCCAAGTAGTGCTTTTTGTGGTAGCAGAGAAATAGAATTCCACTAGAAAACGGGTATTCTTATTAGTCAAAGATACAAAGAAAGATGAAAAGCTTTCCCTACTCTCAAGGAGCTCACAGTGTAATAATAGGGAGACAGCACACAAACAATTTTATTTATCTGTGTGTGTGTAAAAATTGTACAAGAAAGAAGAGAGGAAAGGCACTATCCCAAACTCAAGCTTCCCTCCTCTTTAGTCCATCTTCTTCCTAAAGAACAAATCTGAGCATATTACCCCCTCCATTCAATTAGTACCAGTGGCTTCTTATTGCCTCCAGGATCAAATATAAAATCCTCTTTTTGGCTTTTAAGATCCTTCCTAGGTTGGCCCCTCTCTAACTTTGTGATCTCTTATGCCTTACTCATTCCTATATACTCTGCAATCCAGAGACACTGACCTCCTTACTATTCCTCACACATGACACTCTATCTCCCTATTCCAGGCATTTTCATTGGGTATCCCCGGTACTTGGAATTCTCTCCCTCCTCATCTCTACCTCCAGGCTTCCTTCAAATCAAAGAAAGTCTCACCTCCTACAGGAAGACTTTCCTGTCCTCCTTAACCTCAGTGCCTTCCCTCTGAGATGATCACTTTTCCCACTTTCCCTGTCTAGATCTTGCTTGTATATAATTGTTTGCATGTTTTCTTATGCACTATACTGTCAGCTCCTTGAGAGACGGGACTGTTTGTCTTTCTCGTATCCTCAGTGCTTTGCATAATATCTGGCAAATAGTGGGGGTTTTAATAACTGCATGTTGACTTGGCCAAAAAGAAACTGAACACAGAACAAATCAGTGAAGGTCTAGAAGTATTAAACTAGATCACCTTCTGGAATTGAAGCAAGCAGAGAGGTAGGGGATTGCTAGGAATTGTCTACATTAGCAGATACTGCCTTAGCATCATATGCTTCATGGTTTTTCTTTGTCCTAACCAAGGGATAAGTCTGGACATGTGGGGGTGGGAATTAAATGTGATGGAAAGATAAAAGACATATATAAAATATATTAAAAATAAACCAAAGATCAAAGACTCAGCAAAAAATAAATTGTCAGTAAATTCATAAAACTGAAGGAGGGGAGATTTAATAAATGCTATTAAGCAAGCTGACAGAAACTAGTGAGATTTCCCCACTCTTTGAAAGGTCAACATTAATGACAATTCCAAAATGGAGACCAACGCCAGGGGCCGCTCACCTCCTTTTTGAAATAAATAGGTTCATCACTTGTAGAGCAGTGAACTGTGCAGGTCCAGGATTAAGGGGTGGTGGGCAGCAGTGGAGGGGAGGGGAAAGGGGGAAGAAGGAGGAGAGAAGCTTTCATTGAAAGCAGTACTGGGCAAAATGCCAACCAACAGCTGCTGCAATGAAACGGCCCCTAAACTGCCTCCTGTTCTTAGCCTGGGGCTGCTAACAGGGTGACATCCAGAGCTGGATTTCAGTAGCAGATGGGGGCAGACGGGTCACACAGTCCCCTCACATCCTACCAGAGCCCCTCTCTGGGAAAGCTGCAGCTGTAACCCTTTCCCGTATAACACGATAGTCCCCAACTTCCCCAAATGTCTCACCAATCCTTGAGGAATTATTAACATCATGTAATTACTTAGTAATTCCCTCTCCCTACATCTCTTCATTTTCCATTAGGTTCAGTAAGGGTAGATCCATTCATAAAGCCACAGGTGGGTATCAGGAGATACTTCCTGCTCAAAGTTCCTTTGGCAGCTGGCCAGAGAGCAGGTGAAGACAATCGTAGGACACGCCAATCCCCATCTCCCTAAAGGACCAGGACTGCTAAATCAATCAGTCAATAAACATTTATTAAGGGGCATAGTGAATAGAGCACCAGCCCTGGAGTCAGGAGGACCTGAGTTCAAATCCAGCCTCAGACACTTGACATACTTACTGTGTGACTTTGGGCAAGTTACAACCCCAATTGCCTTGCCTTCAAATAAAAATAAACATTTAGTTAAGTGCCTACTATGTGCCAGGCACTGTTCTAAGTGCTGGGGATACTAAATGAAAGTCAGTCCCCGCCTTTGAGCAGTTCACAATCTAATAATGGAAACAACACGTAAATAACTCTGGTCAAATACGTTAAATACAGGAT
This sequence comes from Petaurus breviceps papuanus, assembly GCF_028583685.1. NCBI lineage: Eukaryota > Metazoa > Chordata > Mammalia > Diprotodontia > Petauridae > Petaurus > Petaurus breviceps. The sequence goes on from NW_027185575.1 coordinate 8,572,887, forward strand.
AATAATCAACAGAGAGAAGGTGCTGAAATTAAGAGGGATTGGGAAAGGTTTCCTGAAGAAGGTAGAAATTTAGCTGGGACTTGACAGATGCTGGGAGGCAGAGATGAGGAGGGAGAGCATTCTAGGATCTCTGGGGGACAGCCAGTGAGAATGTCCAGAGTCTGGAGTTGGAGTATTTTGTCTGAGGAACAGCAAAGAGGTTAGTGTCATTGGATTGATCAATCATTCGACATTTATTAAGCGCCTACTATGTGCCAAGCACTGGGATACTAAAAGAGGCAAAAGACAGACCCTTCCCTCAAGGAGTTTATAATCTAACAGGGAAGACAACATGCAAACAAATCTATGCAAAGCAAGCTATATAGAGGAATAGGAAATAATTAACAAAGGGAAAACACTGGAATTAAGAGGGGATAGGGAAGGCTTTCCTGTAAAGATGGGATTTAAATTGGGAATTAGAGGAAGCCAGGGAGGTCAATCATCAATGAGTATGTAGTGAAGGTACAAGGAGCAAGAAGATTGGAAGGGAGGGAAGCAGGTTATGAAGGGCTTTGAAAGCCAAATTGAGGAGGGTGCAGTTCAAACACTTAGGCTCATAGACTTAGAGCTGGATGAAACTTTGGAAGTCATCCAACCCAACCTTCACTTCCTACAGATAAGAAAACTAAGCACATAGTAGTGAAGGGACTTACCCAAAGTCAGGAAGTGTCAGAATTGAGATTTGAATCCTCTGACTCCAAATTCAGCAATCTTTTCACTACTTCATGTTGTCCCCCGAGGGCTAGTGAAAGTAAGTGGCCTGTTGGATTTTCAGTAATTTCAAGAAACAGAGTAGAGCAGATACAGTGCTTAATTTGGTACCAAGAAAACTTGGGTTCCAATCTCATGTCAAAGCCCTGCTAAGGTAAGACCCTGGGCAAATCATTAAGCCCCACTTTTAGAATGGGGATTATAATAATGGTGTTTATTCCATGGGATTATTGTCAGGTTCTAATGTTATATTACATTGAAAATGCTTTGGAAACCTTAAAGCAATATATAAATGTGAATCATTGTTAACATTATTCATTGCAAGGACTGTCATACATTCTGCCCAATTTCATATTTGGTCTCTCTTTTAATAATCCATAAGATTATTGTTCACAAGAGGTCAAATGGTAGAGTTGATAAAGAGCTGGTTTTAGAGTCAGGAAGTCCTGGTTGTATGACCCTGGACAAGTCTCTTAACTTCATAATGTTCCCAGATAGCTCTCTGAGATTCTATTTTTTTTTTTAAGCAATCGGGGTTAAGTAACTTGCTCAAGGTTACACAGCCAGTAATTTCTGGGTGTGGTGCTGAGTGTCTGAGCCCCGGATTCGATCTCCAGGTCGTCCCAACACTGGAGCCGGTACTCTTACTTGCTGAGCCACCTGGCTGCCCCTAAGCAATTGGGGGTTAAGTAACTTGCTCAAGGTTACATGGCCAGGTGTTTCTGGGTGGGTGCTAAGTGTCTGAGCCTGGGATTCGATTTCCAGGTCGTTCTGACACTGGAGCCGGTGCTCTTACTCGCTGTGCTACCTGGCCGCCCCGCTCTCTGAGATTCTAAACTGCAGAAGAGTTACTGACCTGCACCTACACCAGTGAAATCACAAGTCTGGCCAAACAATAATGGTAATTATTGTTTTTCACTTTTTGATAGCACTCTAGGGCTTATAAAGTACTTTGGTTGCAGCAATTCTATAAGCAAGGTAGTTTACATAAAGAAGCTGACTGGTTTGTGGTGAATTTGCCTAGAGCCAAATAGCTACCTAGCAACAGAATCAGGACTTGAACCTGAATCCAAGACCAAAGGTTTTTTCCCTATAGCACACTGCCCATCCTAATGAATCAGGCCTTTCCCAAGTTAGTAGTGAGAGAAAGAAAATGGAATCAGAGAAAAGATCCTAGAAGGTATGTGAAGGTATGTTCACTATACCAAAGTATTCATTCGAATAAATAAGGTTGCATAGCTTCTAAGATTAAAGTAGGTATCTAACTTTTTACCAGGATGGGCTAGTCAAATAAAATTGAAAAGTACAAATGGGATCCACAAGTGATTATTTTGTGTGCCAAATTAAGTGAACTGAAGATTTTTCATCCTTAAATTATACCTTTCTGTTTCAACAAGACGTGCTTTCTCTATGATGGAAACCTGCAGCAATGATGAAAATCAGGTTAGTTAACTGATTGAATTTTCCACCCTATGCTTCTCCCACATTGGAGAACCAAGTGTGGCCACAAATGTAATTAGATCTAACAGTTAGAAGATAAAGGAATTACTCTGAAAATGGGCAAGGAGGATAGAGAGAACAGGTTCTCTATGCAGATCAGGAGAGAAGTAAGCACTCTAGTCACCCTAGAGAACCATTCCTCGAAACCTGCCTTGTTCCCCAGCTTTTTCTGAGGTCCCCCAGATGATCCCCAGTTTTGTTTCTCAGTGTGGTTTTAAGAGACATGAACAGCTACCAATTATCCCAAGTCCGATAATAATTCACATTTCTACAGTATGTTAAGATTCACAATGTGCATTCCTCATGACAATCCTGTGGAGTAGGCAGTGTCAGCACGACTTCACAGATGAGGAAACTGAGGCCCAAAGAGGTTAAACTGTTTACCTGTGGGCACACTGCTAAGAAGTGGCAGAGCTAGGACTCAAATCCAAACCCTTTGACTCCAGATCCAATGCTCTTTCCATTAGTCTGAACTACCTGTAAAAAAAAATATTTGTAACTAACTCCAGCCCCCTTTTTTTTAACCTCTTTTTTTGTCCACTGCTCATCTATTTTCCTGCAAATATAGTGTTAGGCTGGCTGAAGAAAGATCAACTCTAATGGCAAAAATGAAGCTCAAATCACTTGTGAATTTCAGTTCTTTGCCCTGTGCATCACTCCCAACTCAGATTCACCAACCCTCCACAATCTGCTTCTAATCGATCTTTCCGGCTTTATTTCGCATCACTCCCCTTAGTGTACTCTAGATTCTAGCAACTCAAGGCATGGGCAGCTTCTGTGCATTTGCTCAAACTACTACTATTACTACTACCACTACTACTACTATACACACACACACACACACACACACACACACATACACACACACACACATACACACCGCTCTTCCCTATATCTGGAATTCATTCCCTCCTGAACTCCTCTGCTTCTCTGAGACCTTCAAGACTCAGCTCATGAAGACTTTCCTGATAGTCTCTTGATCTCTATGTCTCTCTCATGATATACCAATGCTTTCTCCCTTTTCAAAGGTTTGCTTCTCTATATAAATGGTGTATCTCCCTCCCAATAGATCATAAGCTTCTTGAGATCAAAGACTTTCTCATTTTATCTTGACCTCAGTGCCCAGCACAGTGTTCTGCACACAGCAAGCACTTAGTAACTGTTTTTTGAGTTAAGGAGGTAGAATTAAGCTAAATTGAAAGCCAATTGTCCAGTGCTCCATATGGCACAATTACCATAGAACTGTTCTTATCAGATGACATGTGGAGCATCATATTTAGCTCTGGGTTTCACTATTTAGAAAGGCTACAGATCAAAGGAGGGCAAGCAAGATGATGGACCTCAAGGTCATTCCACATGAGAATCGGCTAAAAGAAATGGGAATGAAGATAGAAACATTAGGGGAGGAGGGAGGCATACAATGTTTGTTTTCAAGAATAGAAAGGGCTGCCACATCAAGCAGGATTAAGATGCATTCTATCTGGCCCCAGAGGAGAGAATTAGGAGCTGTGGGTGGAAATTACAAAGAAGAAAATTTAGACTTAATGCCATTATAAACTCCCTAATGACTGGGAGCTGTCCAAAAAAGAGAATGGGCTCTTCCCTGGCCAGGGCTTCAAGCAAAGACTGGATGACCATTTGCTGGGCACCAGGCAGAAGAGGTTCCTATTGAAGGATGGAATGAACTAGATAACCCCCTGAGGTCCCTCTACCTCTAATGTCCTTTAAAGTCACCCCCTGAGTATGGGCATCCTGGGGTTAGCTCTGCATGGGGGTTGACCAATTGGCAAACTTATTTAAAGTGGAAATTTTCACTACAGTTGTTGGCTGCTGTGGAATTGTGCTTAGCTTCTGAGAGATCTCTGGTCCCTGAGCCATTTGCTCAGAATACTATTCAGAGTATGTTTAACATTAAGTCACTGAGGGCTATTGGACAACAGGAGGCACAGAGGAAAGGCAAACTCTGGAGAACATCATTATATTCTAATTTAATTGGGTCCACATCACTCAGCTACTTCCCAAGTGCAGAAGGCTGGAAAATATCTCTCTCTCTCTCTCTGTCTCTCTCTTTCTCTCTGTCTCTCTCTCTCTGTGTGTCTCTCTCTGTCTGTCTGTCTCTCTGTCTCCTTCTCTGTCTCTCTATCTGTCTCTCTCTCTGTCTCTGTCTCTCTCTCTCTCTCTGTCTCTCTCTGTCTGTCTCTCTGTCTCTCTCTCTGTCTCTCTCCCTCTCTGTCTCTCTCTGTCTCTCTCTCTATCTCTCTCTCTCTCTGTCTCTCTCTCTCTGTCTCTCTCTCTCTCTGTCTCTCTCTCTCTCT
>NW_027185575.1:8577551-8605470 GCF_028583685.1 Petaurus breviceps papuanus
CTCTCTCTCTCTCTCTCTCTCTCTCTCTCTCTCTCTCTCTCTCCTTCACCTCATGGAGGTCATTGAAGCACTCAGTCCAGCTTCTCTTCCCCAATCTGTCCTTGAACAGAAGAACCCAGTGACCTTGCCTCTAATCTCCATCAAAAATAGGTTATGATGCGGAGCATTCTTAATCCACAAAGAACTTGATGGATCAAAACAACAATCAAAACAAATCACAGAAAGGAGGGTAAAAACAAAAATGTGATTATGCATGCAAATCACCCTAGCCTGTCCCAGCATTAGATATTCACTCTACATCCTAACATTGACAATCGCTATTGCTGTGAGCAAGGGGATATCGTGCTGACAGATGTGGAGAAAAGGGCTCTAATGAATGACTATAGAGTCATTCCAAGTGACTCCAATATCTCCTCACCTGGAACACTGACATCATACATATTAACCCATCAATCAACAAGCATTTATTAAGTTCTTAACATGAAGGACAATGTGCTTTCTTAGGTAATAAGGATACAAAGACCAAAAAAATGAAACAGTCCCTACCCTCAAGGTGCTTACATTCCTACTAGAAGAAACAAAATGTGTGCAAAATAAATGGATAAAAATAGAAGGAAAGTCACTAGCATCCATGGATAACCAGTATATACAACAGAATTGGAGACAGGAATCCTTGAATTCAAATCCCATTGTGACATTTGAACAAAAGAATGAAGCACTTTCTATGTACAAAGCACACTTCCCAGATAGCTCCAGCAATACTGCTTCCACTCAGGACATCTTCTCCACTTCCCCTACAAAACTGAACTCTGCCTGAGAAGCCACTCCAGGTTTTGCTAGCCCATCTTTGGCCTTATAATCTGGATTTCAAGCTTCCACAGAACTTCATGGACATCTCTAGCCATGGCACCCCATGTACAGGTTGCCTTCCCCTTTCCAGTTATTGTCTCCTCAATTAGAATGCAAGCTTCCTAAGGACATGAATTTGCTTGCTTTTATTTGTGTCCCCAGCTCTTAGCACAGGGCTGGGCATACAGTAAGTACTTAATAAATGCTTTATCTACGTTTATGACCCTGGGAAAATCTCTTGACTTTTCTGAGCCTTAGTTCTTCATCTGCTAAGTAGAGAAAATAATACTCTTTAGTACCTGCTTCACCAGGTTGTTGTGAGGCTCAAATGTTGCTGCTGCTGATAACAATGACAACAATGATGACGATGATGATGATAGCTCCTGTTTACATAGTCCTCTATGGTTTTCAAAGTGCTTTAAAAATATTAGCTCATTTTACCATCACAACAACCCTGGGAGGTAGGTGCAATTATTATACCCATTTTGCAGATGAGGAAACTGAGGTAGACTATATGAATATCAGTTATTAGTAGTAGTATTAGTCCCTATCTGCTATATCATGATGCTCCTTAGAACCAAGTCCTACCTTGGTACAGCCCTGTGGTCATTTAACTTCTCATCGTCACTGGCAATTCTCTAGAATTCTGGGTTACAAAAGAGTTGCCAATCTGCTAGGTGGAGGAAATTCTCCACCCTGCTAAGAATCACAGATCTGGATAAAAAATAAGTATTGTATATGCATATGCATATATATAATAGATAGAGACATGCATGTGACTTTCATTCATGTAGACATATTACAAGCAAAAACCCTTTCTGATGCCACAAATGTTTTCAGGTCTCTTTGTTAAATGGCTTTTTCAAATGGGAGAGTATTCTCTCTGAAAAAGATTTCAATACAACAACATCCCCAAAGTCACTGGATTTGGAGGAAGGAAATTGGTGGTTATCTAATCTAACCACCTCATTTGACAGATAAGGAAACTGAGGTTGGAAGAATTCAAGGGAATGACCCAAAGTCGATCACTCACTCATTTAACAAGTATTTATTATGTGCCAAACACCGTGGATACAAAGATGAAAACTTAACAGTGACTGCCCTCAAGGAAATTATATTCTCTTGGAAAGATATAACAAAAGCATGGGTAAGTAAGTAGGAAATATATACGAAATTAATACAAAGTAATTTGGGGGTATAAGGAAGAGTACTAACCATTGGGAAGATGAGGGAAAGTGTCTTGTAGGAGATACCATGTGAGTTTTTTCCTGAAGGGAGTGAGGAAGTCTAAAAAGGTACAGGTGAGAGGAAGAGAATTTCAGGGAGGAGAGTTCCCCTACAAAGGCAGAAATGGGAGATGGAATGGTGTGTACAGAGAATAATCAGGCTGGTTTGGCTGGAACGTAGAGGCTATGAGGGAGAGCAATGGGAAAGAAGTCTAGAAAGCAGATGAGTCATATTATAAAGGATATCAATGTGAGCCTTAGAAGTGTGTAGTTTATCCTCAAGTTGCTGAAGTTTCTTGGACTGGTGAACACCATGGTCAAAGGTGTTCATTATTTGGACACATGTGTGGAGGGTGGAGAGATCAGAGGTAGGGACACCAATTAGGAAGCTGTTGTTGAAATAGTTCGGATGAAAAGTGATGTGTGCCTTACCTAGGGTGGTGACCAAGCGACTGACGAGAAGGGAATAGATGTGAGAGATGCTGCAAAGGCAGAACCAACAAAAATTGGCAGCTTATTGGTAAAGAGGAAGGAGGACTAAAGTTGGAGAAATGAAACAGTTCCTGTCCTTGAGGAGTTTACAGAGTAATGAGATTGGTAGGGAAAGTAGAAGGAAGTTAAAACAAGAACAAACAAAATGAATGATATAAGGTAGCATTGGATGACAGAAAAAGAAATGTCACAGCAAAATGTCCTAGAACACTTTAAGAAAAAAGAAATCACTCACTAGGGAGAGGTCAGGGAGGACTTCATAGAGGAGGCAATGCCTGAGCCTTCAAGAGAAGATTTCAATGGCACAGGGGCACACAGAGAAAAACCTGCACACAAACATGAAGAGAGGAGTAGGTAGGGTAGAGATCAGGGGTCAGGCAGCTCAGGTTTGCTTGTCATGGAGAATGTATTAAGCAGAGTAGCAATGGTGCATTGTTGGTAAAGCGAGGTGGAACCAGATGGAGAGGGGCCTTAAATCCTAGAATAAGAAGGGTTCGTTTTATTCCAAAAGCAACAGGGAACCACTGATGGATCTTGAACAGAATTATATCAGAACTGTTGGTTGGGAAGATTATTCTGTGGGTTAGAGATAAAATGTGAGGAGGTTAAGTGAAGAAGCTAGTCCTCATAAGAGGGGGTGAGGATTTGAACTAGGGCAGCAGCCCTGAGAATGAAGAGAAGGGGTTGGATAAATGTAGCTAAAATCCTTGGCACCAGATGATTAAAAGTAAGTCAAGGTGGGGCATCTAGGAGGTGAAGTAAACAGAGCACTGACCCCAGAGTCAGGAGCACCCGAGTTCAAATTCAGCCTCAGACACTTGACAAACTTACTAGCTGTGTGACTTTGGGCAAGTCACTTAACCCCAATTGCCCTGCCTTTCTCCCTCCAAAAAAAAAAAAGTAAATTGAGGAGAAGAATTGGATGAAACATGTAACTTATCATTGCCAATGGCCTGGAGGGACTGCCTGATGCTTCAGGTGAGCCCTGTTCATGAGAAAGGGTCTAGAAAAGGACTTGGGGAGTTACTATTTACTCTCACCTTCATACAAGGCATGTTGGTAGAGATTATTGTAAAGGATGAGGCACTAGGTGGCGCCATAGTGCATAGAGTGCCAGGTCTGGAGTCAGGAAGACTCATCTTCCTGAGTTCAAATCTAGTCTCAAACACTTATTAGCTATGGACCCTGAGCAAGTCACTTAACCCTGTTTGCCTCAGTTTCTTCATCTGTAAAATGAGCTGGGGAAGGAAATGGCAAACCACTCCAGTGTCTTCACCAAGAAAACCCCAAATGGGGTCATGGAGAGCTGGACACAACTGAAAACAACTGAACAACAGAAATTACAAAGAGTAAGATAATCAAGAGGGACTGGACCTGGGAGTTCCATAAGGAACCTTCAGATGAAAAAACTCCCTCTAACAATGTAAACCAATACCTTCTCAGGAACATACAATCTTAGTGAGATAAGTGACTTGCCCAAAAACTTTATAGCTTCTATGATTCAGAGGTAAGACTTGAACTCTGTCCTTCCTAACACCAAGGCCAGTTCTTTATCTACCAGACCACACTACTGCTCAGGACCACTGAACACTAAAATAAATAAATGAATGAATAAATAAATAACTGAATGAGAGAAAGCTAGCATCATTTTTACAAGGATGACATAGATTCTGGATAGTTCCTCTCTCAAATCCCATGAAGAAACTGTTCTGGGTGGCTTTATAAAAAACTGCAAAACTAACACACAAATGGGTTATTCAATATATTTCCTCTAGTGAAGGTCTGTTTCCATATATCAATCAACATGTATTTATGAAATGCCTACTCTGTACCAAGCACTAGGGGGGAAGTACAAACAATGAAACAATCCCTACTTCACAAGAAGATATCATTCTAATGGATGAGACAAGAAGGGTGTCCACATTTGGTGTCCACCTGCCACCCAACCTGTGGCTCCAAGAAGCTGTAGCATACACAGCAGTCACACTCCACTAAAACCACCTGGGCACACAGGCTAAATCTGAGGGTTACCAATAGGTCTCAAACTCATCAGTGAGTTAGGGGGTATCTATCCCAAGCATATGAAGACTTCCCCTGGCAGAATGGGTGCATGAGAATAATTTGTTCCAATGGCCATGAAGGCAGCTAAAGCAGGTGTATGGAGCACTTAAAACTTGCTCAGACGTCAAAGATGCCAAGGTCATCCACTGCATTTCAGACCATCACCAGTCACCCTCACTCTTATCTTGCCACTGGACTTCATTGACTAGAAAAGAGAGTAAAACTGACAAATTCTGCTTTGCTTAAATCCAATTCACACCCAACTCAAGACATCACTCCATAATGTCACTGGTCCTCTTTCAAAACAAAAGACCAACAACAAAACAATAAATATAAATATATCCAGCACAAATACAAAGTGAATAAATACAAATACATACCAAATAATTAACTACAAGGTAGCTTAGGAAAGACAGCACCAGCAGTTGGGAGGAGCTTCATACAGAAGACTGACATGGAAGAGGGAAAAGAGAAAAAAAAGGAAAAAAGAAATGTATATGATAATTTTATTACATATTTAAAAGGAATAGCAAGTTGTACATAATGTATTTGCAGTTTCATGTGCAGTCATCCTTTTTATTATACTATGTTATGGAAATGCTTGTTTTATTCCATAAATTAAAAGTAAAATAAAAAAAATTTTAAAGATGATGCCTGAGCTGCAACTTAAAGGAAAAAAGGAAATTTATGAAAAGGAATTAATGAAGGAGTGCGTTCAGGGGGATGCCCACTGCAAAGGCAGGAAGATAAGAAATGGAGTGCTGTAAGAAATGATAAGAAGGCCAGTTTGGATCACAGAATACAGGATGGTGTGCGATGTCCAGTAAGAACAGAACTATAAATTGGGGCCAGGTTATATAGACCCTTAAGCCCTAAAGAGTATGTTTTATCTTAGGGGCAAAAGGGAATCACTTGAATTGTTTGAGTAGGAGAGTCACATAGTCAGAGCTTCACTTAAGGAAAATTACTTTGGCTGCAATGTGTAGGCTGGACAAGAATGGTGAGAGACTTAAGGCAGAGATGCCAATTAGGAGACTTTTGCAATGATCTAAGCAAGAGGTGAATGAAGCAAGAAAAGTCATAATAAGGGAGCATGAGGTATGAAGTACAGCCTGCTTGACACTTGAATAGTGAAAGTAAAGGTACCACTCAAGGGGATTAGACACCTGATTTCCCCAGAAGGCTCCCCAGATACTATCCTGAACCCGAATTCATAATGGCAGGTTATGTCCCCAGAGGCTATTGTGGGCTACTCTTCCCTTCACACTAAGCTTACCTTAAGGAGTTGGCAGTGGTTTTCTAGTATGAGCGCCCCACTGCTGTGTTTCCACGTTAATTATCAGTTGATATCAGTTATCCAGTCAGATTTTATTAGCTTTTAGTAATAAGATTTAGTAACATGATAGAATAAGATCAGTTAGTATGAAACACCCCTCCAAATTCAGGGCACACTCTCCTACAAGGATAACTAGATTCCTGGGGAAAATGGACTCAAGCTGGGAATACATTTGGGAAAGGGAAGCCTCATGAAGTCCTCCTTTTTCCTGTGCTCCTTAGAGTCTTTCATCAGTGTGCCTAGCTTGTCCTTAGCTCTACAGACACTGCCATCAGCTCTTCGGGCTCATTGCTAGGACATTCATGGAAAACCCAAAATATTCTGACCTTTCAAAGTTCACAAGGTCTTCCTGTAGTGGAGGAGGGAAAGAGGGAGAGGGAGAAAGAAGCTATTCTCCTCCTCTACCTCAAATGATTCCTTCTCACCATTTCAACTAGACTGCTTCTCTCTTCTAAGCTGAACTATCACTCAAATGTCCAGATTCTTTATTGGATTCTATAAGATCCACAAGGAGTAACTGAATCTCTTCAGCCAATCCCAATAGACTTCTTGGGTAGTCATTTTATTTTATACAATCACTTTCAGTCCTTCCAAACTGATTAAAGACATCCCCTGTGTAACTTAATGTCTTTGATTGATTGATTCAATAGAAGTGTTCTTATTTGTTTAAACTAGTTACTTTAGTGAAGAAGGGGACTGAGTGATTGATTCAATAGACCTTACCCATCCTTACAATAGTATCACTGATTTTTTTTCTTCAAATAATAAGTATTTTCAAAGGAAAAGGACCTATGTGTACAAAAATATCAATAGTAGCTCTTTTTGTGATGGCAAAGAATTGGAAATTAAGACCATGTTCATAATGTGGGGAATGACTGAACAAGTTGTGGTATATGATTGTGATGGAGTACTATTGTACTCAAGAAATGATGGGGGGGGGGGGTGTTTCAGAATTGGCAAGACCTAGATGAACTGATGCAAAATGAACTGAGAAGAACTGAGAGGTCATTGCAAAGAGGCTCAGCTGTGAAAGACTTGGTTTTTTGTTGTTGTTCAGTTGTCACAGTTGTGTTGAACTCTATGTGGGTTTGGGGTTGTTTTTGGTAAAGATACTGGAGAAGTTTGCCCTTTCCTTGTGCAGCTCATTTTACAGATGAGGAAACTGAGGCAAACAAGGTTAAGTGACTTGCCCAGGGTCACACAGCTACTAAGTGTCTGAGACCACATTTGAACTCAGGAAGATGAATCTTTTTTACTCCAGGCCAGGAACTCTTATCCACTGCACTACCTAGCTCAATCAATACAATGATCCAAGACAATTCCAAAGGACTCATGCTGAAAATAAAATGCCATCCACCTGCAGAAAGAGAATTGATGAACTCTGAGTGGAAACTGAAGTATAATTTTCACGCTTTCCTTATTTTTTGTTTTTTTTAAAACTCTGACTAATATGGAAATATGTTTTGCATGATTTCACATGAATAATGGATATCATATTATTTGCCTTCTCCATGGATGGGGGAAGGGTGGGATAGGGGAGACAATCTGGAACTCAAAATTTTAAAAGTAAAAAATGTTGAAGAAAAATAAATAATAAATTCAAAACATTAAAATACAAATAATAAGCATTTATTCTCTCTCCTACTCCCCTCACCACAATGAAGAAAAATAAAACTTTTGTAACAAATATACAGAGACAAAACAGATTTACCTAAAAGGGATGTCAGAGCTCACGCAATACAACACCTTCAATTTAGAGAGGACAACTGAGTCCCATACAGATTAAATGACTTGTAAGTGCTAAATGACTTGTAAAATTAAATGACTTGTAAATGCTAGTAAGTGGCAGACAGAATTTTAAACCCCAGACCCTCCTTGACTCTCAATTCTGTGATCTTTCTGCTATACATATTTCATTGTCTCCTACTAGATTGTGCTTTGAGAGCCAGCAATTCTTTTCATTTGCATCTGTATATAACCTAAGATCTAACCCAGTGCCTTGCATACATTAGAGGATAAATGCTTGTTGAATTGAACTGAATCTGTCGCCTGGGTATAGGGCAGCTTCAAGGCCGTATGTGGCCTTCCTTGGGTGCAGACTTTTTACTGAGTACAAGTTTTATAGAACAGATCCTTTTATTAAGGGGATTTGTCCAGTGAAGTTTGGACTCAGTCAAAGGGGCCACGCTTGAGGACCTAGAGGCCACACGTAGCCTGAAGGCCCAGGTTCCCCATCCCCTGGTCTAGGATATAGGAACACTGAATTTGGAGAGGGGCTGGCTTCAAATCCTGACTGCCACTCAGTAACTGTGAGACCTTGTCATTTCTCTGTGCATCAGGTGTCTCATATAAACTGAGAGAACTAGATTGAAAAACCTCTAGGCTTCCTTCCAGTTCTAAATCTATAATCGTACATGGACCTAGATGGAAGTGAGAAAGGAATATGTTCCAGCCATGGGGGACAGCTAATACACAGGCACATATAGAGTCTTAGGTGGATGGTCCTAGGTAAACTTATGGGAAGACGTTCATGAGTCCCATGGGCTGGGTAGGTATTAGGATCTACATCCTTGGAGAAAAGGTCCACACTAATGAAATCAGTGAGTCATTAACTGGATGGAGCTTCTATGACCTTCACCCATGAAAAGATTAACAGTCATCTCAATCCCCTGGTACAAACTAAGTTGGAAGCATTTACCTCCCTAGACTGCAGTTTCTTAAGCTGTAAAAACAAAGGGTCCCTAATGGCCCTTTCATCTCCTAGGATCCAATCACCGTGAGTCATTGAGGTAGGTATCTGTCTCCTTTTTGGTGATATAATGAGGGCATGAGCTTTGACCACAAGAAGTCTTTCTGACTACCCTTCTCTGCCTGAATTTACTTTTTTTAGTCACAGGAAAATATAATGTTAAGTAAAGTCAGCTTCAAAATATTTTGTTGATATCTTTTGCTTTTTACATCATCCTCACTTCCAAATAAATTCCTCCCCCAACCTCTTACCTTATCAAGCCATCCTTTGTAATAAAGAATTTAAAAGGGAGAGGGGGGAAAAGGAGTTCAGAAAAACTAACCAACACGTCACCCAAGTCTGGTTGTCTGCGTGATGTTCTAAGCCCAGCTCTGCAATGATTAGTCTCCTAATTGGGCTCCCTGTCTCAAAGTCTCGCCCCACTCTAATTCATCCTTGACACCACTGCCAACCTAATTTACCTAAGGCTCAAAATTGACCTCATCTCTCCCCTCTTTAACAAACTCCAGTGGTTCCCTATTACCTCCAGGATCAAATATAAACTGCTGTTTGGCATTTAAAGCCCTTCACAACCTGGCTCAAATCTACCTTTCCAACTTTTTTTGCACATGATTTCCTTTTGTTCCCACTGTACTCCAGTCAAACTCATCTTTTGGTTGTTCCTCATCCACTACACTCCATCTCCTGCTGCCCCCCATGCCTACGATACACCCCCTCCTCACTTCCATCTCCCAGAATCCTAAGCTTCCTTCTAGATTCAGCTCAAGGACCACCTTTTACAAGAGGACATTCCCGATCCCTCAGCCATTCCCCGCCCCCTATCACCTTGTATCTAATTTGTATATATCTTGTAGGCACTGTTATATTTCCATGTTTTCTCCTCTAGACTATAAACTCTGAGGAAAGAGCTGGTTTTCAGTTCTGTCTTTGTATTCCCAGGGTCTAGGATAATTCTGGGAATATAGCAGGAGTTTAATAAATACTTATTGATTAATAATAATAATAATAGCTAGTATATATAGCACTTTCTATGTGCCAGGCACTTCAGGAACATTAATTCCTTTAACGATGATAATAATAATTATAATAATTTGTTGTTCTTCAGTTGTTTCGGTAGTGTCTGACTCTTCATGACCCCATCTTATGTTTTTTTGGCAGAGATACTGGAGTGGTTTGATATTTCCTTCTCCAGCTCATTTGACAAATGAGGAAACTGAGGCAAACAGGATCATATGCCCAGGGTCACACAGCTAGGAAGTATCTGAGACTGGATTTGAGCTCATGATAAGTCTTTCTGATTCCAAGCCCAGCACTGTGCCACCTTGCTGTCCCATAATAAGAATAGCTAACACTTACATAGTATTTACTATGTGGTAGGTACCAAGCTAAATGCTTTATAATTATTATCTCATTTGATCCTTACAACAGTCCTGAGAAGCATTATTATAACCATTTTCCAGTTGAGGCAATCTACAAACAGAAGTTAAGTTACTTTCCCAGGGTCACAGAGTTAGTAAATATATGAGGTTGAATTTGAACTCAGATCTTCCTGATTCTAGGCCCAGAGCTCCATACATTATACCTTCTTGCTGCCCCTAACTGACATAGGTACATTTTTTATCTCTTCTTCATGGACAAGTTCAGTCATTATAATAAAGAGATCCTTCAATTTACCACAATTTTTTAAGCCATTTCTCAATTGATGGTCAGTTACAAAGTTATTATTTTGAACTGAACCCTAAAATCTGTCAGAATTTCTGTACAAATACTAGGAAAGAGACCACAATGGAGTCATGGTGCTTTATCATGGAGTCAAGGAATCACTGAGGTGAAGGGACCATAGAATCCATCCTCCCACCCAATAACAATCACAAAAACATCTACTTAGCCACCTTCTATGTGCAGACTTGACTCTATGTGCTAGAGGAAACAAGGATGAATTAGACATAGGCCGTGCCTTCAGGATGCTCAAAGTCAGCTAGAGGACTTAAGACCCAGTCACAAAATAAGTATGATAATATGTAGGATGTAAAAGCACATTAAGAGACATGTAAATCTGAGAATACAGGAGGAGTACCATTGACATATAGTTACTGGGCCTCTGTTTGGCTCTTCTCAGTAACGGGGAATTCACCATTTTGTGAACATCCTGCTCCATTTTGAGATGGCTCTAATAGAAAAATTATCTCTTGTGCTGGACAAGTCTGTCTCCTTGTAACGTTCAGCTGTTACCATCTGCAGCAACAGAAAATCAATCTAATCCCTCCAGGATTCAAAGACATTGATCATGTCACCAGTAAGTGTCATTTTGTCTAGGATAAACATCCTATCTCCCTGCTATAGTGTGGTCTCTAGTCCCTTGATCATCCTGGTCATCCTCCTTTGCACCCTCTCCAGTTTATCAGTGTGCATTCTAAATTACAATTCCCAAAGCCAAATACAATACTCCAGATGTATCTCACCAGGGAAGAATATCACCTTCTTCAATTTGGCCTGTCTTCATGCAGTCTAAGCTCCCATTAGTTTTTTGGCTTCCAAGTCACTGTTGTAAAAAAAAAAATGAGCTTACAATCCTTTAATAATAATAAAAAAAAGAAAAATTAAAAAAAAGAAATTGACCTTATATCCCATTATACTGCCCAGATTTCTCTTTTTTCCCCCAATGAATTTCTGTCTATGTCTGCTCCATCCTATATCTATCATGTAAATTGATGTGGGGCTACTGTCCCCTAAACCCAAATGACAAATCATCTATCCAAAATGCTGTCCAAGGTCTTAGTCTGATGAGTTAAATAGGAAGTTTGCCAGTAAATGTGCTCCCACATTTTTTTTCCCTCTTTAGCAGCAACACTATGTACATCAGCTAGGAAGGGACTGAAATCACATTCAAACTCAGATCTTCCTGACTCCAGGTCCAGGGCTCTATCTACTATACCACCTAGTAATCCCTTAGGCATCAATTTCCTCATCTGTTAAATGTAATCAGGGGTTTCTAACCTTTTCATCCTTGGACTCTAAGTTTATAACCAAAGTCTTCTGATCTAATGTGTCTCTGAAATATTATTTTGTATATAGGGAAACATTGCTGATGTCTTTGGGGAAGGATTAGTCCTGTAAGCAGACTCTGCCTGCTGTTCAAGTGTCCTACTCCATATTAAGCAGAGAGAGTCATGGGATTTAGAGCTAGAAGGATATAATCTAGAAATCTATGGATCTCTTTAAAAACCATCAATTTCTACCTGGGAATTCTTCTTCATATCCCATCTAACTTTCATCTGACAATTCCAATCTATGATCTATGACTGCACAGTTCCTCTAGAAGTGATACTTTATAGGCGGGAACAATATTTTTTACTTATAGCTAACTCCATTCCCTACCTTTCTCCCTGACCCAAAGAAGAAGGTTCTTTCTAGGTTTATATCTATTACCCTATGACAGTATACAAATGTATACAAGAGATATTTGACAATTACAGTTTCATCTAGTCCAATCCATAATGCAAGCAAGACTCAGAGAAATTAAGGAACACCCAAAGTCAAATAGAAAGTGAGTGTAGAACCCAGATTTTAATTCAATTCAACAAGAACCAATTAAGCAACTAAGAAATTGACCAACAAGTATTTAGCACCTACCATGTGCCAGACATTGTGCTAAGTGGTGAAGATTCACAGACAAGAAGTCCCTGGCCTCAAGGAGACTATATTCTATTGAAGTGCCCACCAGAAATTATACACTAGAGCCCCCTTAAACCTGCTAGAGGGGACGCCTACTGGGTTCCTTGGAAACCACCTAATAGGCTCCAATAGTAAAGAAATGTTTCACCTGTGTTGCTAGAAACATGCCACAGATTCCCACGGATTCAGGTCTGTTTCACTTCAGTAGAAATAATACTAAGGCTTTGCCTCAATAAGAATAATACTGAGAAGGCTTTGCTTCAATAGGAATAATACTGAGAATGTTTTGCTTCAATAAGAATTATTGAATATAAGAATAAGATATATTCAATAAGAATAAGAAGCTTCGCTTCAATAGAAACAATGCTAAAGACATTGCACCCCCCCCCAGAAACATATTCTGTTGCTAGCAATCACATTGTCTATAAAATTATGTCTAACAGAAAGCTCGGGACTGTCTTTCCCTCTGAGAGGCAGTCACCGGCTGGTTAATAAACACTCCTATTAAATTATAATTGGCCTAGCTGTCCTGTTATATCTTGGGTGTCCATTACACTATTGGGTTACACAGCATATGCACAAATAAGTGCAAATTAATACAAAGTAATTTCAAGAGGGAGAGTTATAATAACTGGAAAGAGTTGGACTCAAGACAGGATTTATATAGAAGGCAATATGTGAGCTGTGCTTTGAAGGAAGCCAGTGATTCTAAGAGATGGAGATGAAGAAGGCATTCCAGGCATGGGGCACCACATGTGCAAAGGCATGGAGGGCAGAGATGAAATGTCATGGATGGGGCCAAATGAACTCACAATTTCTGATTCCAAACCCAGCATTCTTTCTGCTATTAAAAAATGTCTTTTGAGAATCCCCAATAATCCTTGAGTAATAGGCCCTTGCACATTTGTGGTTCTGTGACTTGGCAAAGTTGGACATATCAGAAACATCCTTATAACTTTCTGCCTGACATTTGCCTCTGCTAGGACAATATCCTGATCACTTTAAAAAAAATATTGATCTCTCTTGTTTCTACATTACTTTTACTTCCTCATATACAGACATACCTTATTTTATTGCACTTCGTTTATAGTACTTCACTGAATTTTTTTTTACAAATTGAAGGTTTGTGGCAACTCTTCATCGAGCAAGTGTATGGTTGCCATTTTTCCAACAGCCCACTGGGTCTCTGTGTCACATTTTGGTAATTCTTACAAAATTTCAAACTTTTTCATTTTTATTATATGGTATGGTGATTTGTTATCTGTGATCTTTGTTGTTACTATTAGAACAACAATTTTTGGGGGGCACCACAAACCATGCTCATTTAAGACAGCAAACTTAATGGATGAATGTGTGTGTTCTGACTGTTCTACCAACCAGTCATTTCCATCTCTCTCCCTCTCTCTTCGGTCCTCCCTATTCCCTGAGATACAACAATATTGAAATTAGACCAATTATTAACCCTACAATGACCTCTAAGAGTCCAAGTGAAAGAAAGAGTCAATCAATGTGTCGAACTTCACTGTTGTCTTTAAGAAATTGCTACAGGCACCCCAGTCTTCAGCAACCACCACTCTGATCAATCAGCAGCCATCAACATTGAGGCAAGACTCTCTACCAGCAAAAAGATTACAATTCACATATGATGATTGGCATTTTTAGCAATAAAGTATTTTTTAAATTAAAGTATGTATATTGTTTTTTAGACTTAAGACTATTGCATGTTAATAGACTACAGTTTAGTATAAACACAACTTTTATATGCATTGGGAAACAAAAAAATTCATATAACTCACTTTATTGAGATATTTGCTTTATTGTAAAGATCTGGAACCAAACCCTCTATATCTCCAAGGTATGCCTGGATCCCTTTTTCCCTCATCAACCCAGAGAGCCATCTCTTATAACAGAATAAAAAAGAAAGAAAAAAAGGAACTCAACAAAACTAACACACTGGCCAAGTCCAAGAGTATGGGAAATGACCAATTAATCAAACAACAAACATTTATTAAATAGTGCCTATTATGTGAGTTACACACACACACACACACACACACACAATACCTCCCCTTAGGGAACTTATAATCAAATAGAGAAGACAACATATGCAAATATATGTAAATATATTTATTTATTTAAAATTCTATTTTAAAATAAATTTTAAATTTATTTTAAATATATTACATACATAAATATATGCAGACTATATTCAAGGTATTATAAAAGTCTTAGCTCAGTTTTGAGCTATTAAAGCATATATTAACACAATTAAGTGTTCAAGTGAAAGGAAGAGTCAATCAATGTGTCAAACTTCATTGTTGTCTTTAAGAAATTGCTACAGCCACCCCAATCTTCAGCAACCACAACTCTGATCAGTCAGCAGCCATCAACATTGAGACAACACCCAGAGAAATTAAGTAACACATGTGTATGTATGTGTAATTATGTGTGTATATACATATATGTATATATATGGGTGAGTACAAGGTAGACAGCAAGGTAACAACTATCAATAAAGGCAATTAGTCACATTCAGAACCCCCAGCTTCAGCCAGCAGTTGGAGATCAGGAAAGAAATACCATTTGACTGTCTCTACTAACTTTACTTTGGAACAGTTCACATGAAGTCTTCTTATACTTCTCTGAATTCTTCCTATTTGTTGCTTTTCGTAGCCCAGGATTTTTCCATTAGTTCCATGTACTACAGTGGCTTTAGCCATTCCCTAGTCAGTGGGCCTCTACTTCGTCTGCACAACCAAAAGAGCTACCATAAATATTTTGGTATATATGGGACCTTGCCTTCTGCCTTTAACCTTCTTGGTATCTATGCCTCGCAGTGAGAACTCTGAACATCCTATTCTTCTAATAATTCCTTCAGCCTTGATCTTCCCTTGAACTGATGAAAACTGAAGTGAGCAGATCTAGGAGAACATTGCACATAATAACCAAAGTATTATAACAATGATCAGCTGTGAACCCCTTAGCTACTCTGATCAATACAATGATCCAAGACAATTCCAATGAATGAAAAATACTATCCACCACTAGAGAGAGAGCTGATAAACTCTGAGTGTCGATTGAAACTTTTTTTGCAACATGGCTAATATGGAAATGTTTTGCATGACATCACATATATAATTGATATATTGTGGAGGGGCTGGAGAGGAGAGAATTTTGAACTCAAATTTTTAAGAAATTAAGGTTTAAAATTAGTTAATTTGAATTTTGAGAAGGCCTTGATCTTCCACTACACCCTAAATGCAGTCCAATAAGCTTCTTCCAGTAAGACTTGGCCCTCTTCTTTAGAGAAGCAAACTTCCCTTAAATGTTCTGGAGGGGGGGGGGGGGGGGAAGGTCTCTCAAATCTCAGATGTAATAAAACAATCCTTTGCTATGCTTCGAGGGGGTTGGAGCTGGAGGAGGGGGAGGGGTTAAGATGCCACAATAATAAGTCCAGGAAAGGCAGGACAAAGCCTCAGACTTCAAAGATAAATGTTACCAGGTCAAAGGACTGCCCTTCTGCTAGTCCTATCTCTCAGCTCCCTTGGGACTTGATCTGCCTAAGTACCAACATCCTTGTTTTAACTAGTGTGGATTTCTCCACTCTGTGTTCTACTCTGGACATTCTCAGGAGCTGGTAGAGAAATACTTTAGAAGAACAGGGCTAAAAGAAATCTTAGTCAAAACACATCTCTTCCTTAGTTGAGTTCCCTCAGACTGCTTTGTTTGTGAAGACCAGTTGGATGAATCCTGACAACTAATAATTAATTATATATAAATGAAGACTTGACCAAGAGTAATGAGTGAATTTTCTTAGTACATAATTTATAGTCAAACAAAGGTGGGATATATTTTTCTTTCTCTGCTCCAAGGGGTAGGAGCTCACAGATGGATTTCTTCTCAGATCTGAGCGCTCTCTCTCTCTCTCTCTCTCTCTCTCTCTCTCTCTCTCTCTCTCTCTCTCTCTCTCTTTAAATATAGGCTTGGAAGATGGATATTTTTTTTTGGCTGGCAGAGTAAGGAATGGGGTTCAACAAAGCCTTCCCTTTTTGAAGGCTCGCCATTGCGCTGTCTGAATCGTCCTAATCTTTGCAAAAATACAAAGTCCATTAACCAGATTGGAAGTGGGGCTGGGATGATCAGTTCTCCCCCTATAAAAAGAATTTTAATGCAGAATTTCCTTCAGGCAAAACAGCTGGGTTATCACCTTTGAGAATTATCCTACATCAGCTAACAAATGGTAGTTAATTTTCCTGTATCTAGGAAGACAAAATATTATTTAAGAAGTATGGAGACAGACAAGAAATATCCAATGCAGTACTTTCAAAAAAAGAAGAAGAAAACCATAGTGTGTGTGGTATTTGCATTTCAGCTTGAGTTCCAGTCGTTTCCATAGAAACAACACAAAAATCAGACCTAGGAGATGAATGTTGAATATAAAGTATTTGTTTAATTTTAAAGTGAGCACATTTTAAACTGTTTATTCCCTACACTTCTAGAAACATTCACATGATACCAGCAAATTCTTCTAATCTGTTTTTCTTCTTAATTGGTTTGTCCAGTGGACTAGTTTGTTGTAAAGAGGGGGGAAAACAAGAAAAAGGAAAATCAATATCATAAGCAGTTGAAGGGCAAATACAAATGGAGAATCCCAGGGGCATTTTTAATTGGGACTCACCCTTCTCATGGTGAATTCAGGAATGAATTCAGGAAATCATGGCAAACTGGAACTTCAATTCTCTTAATTATAAACCTTAGAGGATAATATCATCCATCAATTTGCAAATGAGGTAATAGAGGAACAGAGATGTGACTCCCCCAGGGTCACAAATGTAGAATCACAGATTCCCACTCTCAGACCTCAGAGGCCATGTAATCCATTCCTTACCCCAATAACTTTTGCATTAACTCTAATAAGTCATCCAGTCTCCATGTAAAATCTCCCAGGAGGAGAGAACGACACAATGGAAAGAGGGGTGGACATGGGCTCAGAGAATCTGAGTTCAAATCCAGATGTTACTTAGCATTTGTTTGTCTTTGGGCAAGTCATTTTATTAATAACAATAATAATAGCTAGTATTCATTAAGTGCCCACTACGTGCCAGGTACTATGTTAAGTGATTTACAAATATTATTTCATTTTATCTTCACAATAACTCTAGGAGATAAGTCCTATTATTTCCCCCCATTTTATGGATGAGGAAGCTGAGGCAAGCAGAGGCTGATTTACCCAACATCACACAGCTAATAAATAGCTGAAGTCACGTTCAAACTCAGATCTTCCTGATGCCCGGTCCAGTGCTCTATCTACTGCACTACCCAGTCATGCCTTAGGCATCAGTTTTCTCATCTGTAAAATGTAAATTGGAATAGATCTCTAAGGCCTCTTTCTACCTTTAAATATTATGACTTCACTATATCCCAAGGCAACCCATTCTTTTACAAGTAGCAAAAAGAGGACTTGAACCCAGGTCCATTGACTCCAAAACCAGCGCCTCACCACTCTACCATGTGGCTTCCAGCTTTCAATTCATCTCTGTCAAACTTCAGTTATGATTGTAATCAAGAAGGAGAAGATGTGTCTGATCAGTAATTCATCTGAAAAAAGATGTCGTTCAGTCATTTTTTCAGTTGTGTCTGACTCTTTGTGACCCCATTTAAGGCTTTCTTGCCTTTTCCTTCTATAGCTCATTTTACAGATAAGGAAACTGAGGCAAAGAGGATTGAGTGACTTACCCAGGGTCACACAGCTAGTGAGATCTCACTTTCACAGCCCAGTCTTTCATATATTTGAAGATAGTTATATGTTCACCAACTGGTCTCTTTAATAGGCTGTCTATTCTCAGTTCCTTTAACTGATTCCATGTGGTGTGAGCTCACATAAAAGATGGCCCTTAACCATCCTGGTTATCCTCCTTGGGATACTTCAGCTTTTAAATGTCTTTCTTAAAATGTGTCATGCAGAGTTGAACCCGTTATTCAGGTTATAGTCTGTACAAGGCCAAGTGTAGTGGTATTATCTCTGCTTTCTTCCTGGAAGCTCTGCCTAAGATTGCTTTGGTTTCTTGGCTGACATACCATGCTATTGACTCAGTGAGCTTGCAGTGTATTAAAGCCCCCAAATCTTTTTCTGGGCAGCTAGGTGGTGCAGTGGATAATGTTGGGCCTGAACTCTGAAAGATTCATCTTGCTCTTTGTGGCCTCAAAGGGACAAACCAGGAACAATGAATGGACTTGCAACGAGGCAAATGTAAGTTTAATGTCAGTGAAAATGTCCTAAGGGTCAGAATTATCCCACAGTGGAAAGGCTATCTCAGAAGGTGGTGGCTTCCCCCTCACTGGAAGTCTTTAGGCAAAAGCCAGATGATTGCTTTTCAAGCATGGTAGAGAGGCATTCCTATTCAGGTGTAGGTGGTCTAAGCAACTTCTGAAGTCCCTTCCAGGTTTGAGAATCAGTGATTCTTTCTACATCTTCAGCTACTACTAAATTTCACAAAGGAATCATTAGAGTGTGAGAAGAGAACCTAAGAAATACTTCAAAAGATGTCAAAAGGCAATAATTTGGGGGTTGAGAGAAGCATAAGCAATCTGTGGCATAAGGTGGATCCAATTGCAAACTGATTGAAAATACAAAACCCTGGTGGTTGGGAAATTAATTATAGGGGACAGTAGAAGGAGCACTGGATTTGGATTTGATCTGCTCTGCTACTTACTACCTGGGTAACCTTGGATGTGTCATTTTACCTCTCTGAGTGTTAGTTTCCCCATCCATAAAATTAGAGAATCAGACTATATGACTTCCTCCAGCTCCGGATCTAAGATCCTCTGATCTGTTTCCATTTTTCTGCTCTCCCAGCCCCAGCTGCTAGATTCTTCCCTTAAAGTTATCTTCCGTCTTCTCTGCATGTATCTTGGCTGTACCTATTTATTTACATATTGTCTCCCCCATTAGAATGTGTAAGCCTCTTGATGGCAGGTGCCATTTTTGTCCTTGTTTTATATCCCTAGAGTTTAGCACAGGGCCCAGCACACAGTAGGGCTTAACAAATGCTCACTGGTTTCTTCCTAGCTCTGCTACCATTAGCAGTGTTGCCTTGGACAAATCACTTTTCCTCTCTTGTCCTCAGTTTCCCCATCTGTTAAATGAAAGGGTCAAACTAGATGATTTATTAGGCTCTCTTCCAGCTCTAGATTCTATGACCCAATGATTTTACACCATTGTACTAACTTCTATAAGCTGCTCCTAGTATAATCTATCATCACTGCTACAAGGCACATCAATAAACAGAATACCCAGACTATCTGAAAGGTAGAGAAAACATCTTATAAAAAGAGCCAAGTGAACGTGGGAAGAAGGAAAACAAATTAACAAATGAGAACAAGTAAGTGAAAAGTAGCTTGGAACTGTTCCTGAGTGCCAGGTAATAGCTTCTGTTGCAGAATCCACAGCTGCTTCTATTAGCAGCTCTCTTCCTATCCCCACGCTTAGCACGTGGCCTGGTATACAGCAGGTGCTTAATAAATGCATGGTGATTGACTAACCAATTGATCTACTCTGTATATACCTATTTATGTCTATATTACCTCCCCTCTCTACCACTGCTGGAGGGTAGAGCTTTTTTTTTTTTCCTTTTTTTTTGTATCCCCAGTTCCTCGCACATAGTAAGTGCTTAATAAATTCTTGCTGACTGAATAAGTTGATCTATGGTACCTTCAGCTCCATAGCTATGATTTTTGTATCTGCACCTTGTAGCACATTGTTTTGCAAAAGTAAAATGTTTGCTAAATGAATGAATGGATTTGGAGTCAAAGAAACCTGGGTTTAAATCCTGGTTCTGTCACTTACAACCTGCCTGACCCTGAGCAAATCATTTCCCTTCCCTGGGCCCCAGTTTCTTCATCTATAAAGTTAGAGTAGGTGAGCCTTAAGCTCTCTTCCAGCTCCACATGGTAGCAGCCGGTAAATTAAAGCAGATTCCTTCCCTCTTCCCTGTAGCAGACATTAAAACCTAGTAGGGAACAGAAGACATAAACCTTTGTAAAAAGGTAAGTAAAGAGAATGGATTTCAATAGCTATTCAAGACAATCATAGCAGATAGCCGTCACAAAGTTGACAGCATGATTAATGACCAAATGCAGGGAACATTTTCTAAGTACCCAGGAGCTCAAAGGAAGTACGGAGAGACAGAGGAAGTATTTCTGGACTGGGGTGCTCCTTATCTCAGTGTTTATCATAATGATTCTCATTAGAACAAATGTCTGTTACAATTACAAGGTTGAACAAGGATATAGCATCAATTGGAATGCAGGGATCATTCATAGAATAATTTCGTGAGTTGCTGGTTTGTTTTTTGTTTGTTTTTTAAGCCAAGGAAGAGACAGTTCCATTCAATGAGCATTTATTTAACACCTACTGGGTGCGGCCAGGTAGCACAGTGAGTAAGAGTACCGGCCCCAGAGTCAGGATGACCTGGGATCGAATCCAGGCTCAGACACTTAGTACCCACCCAGAAACACCTGGCCATGTAACCTTGAGCAAGTTACTTAACCCCAATTGCTTAAAAAAAAAAGAGTATTTAACACCTACTATGTACCAGGCTACTGTATCAGGTTCTGGGAATACAAAGAGAAAATGGAAACAAGTCCCTACCCTGAAGACGCTTACATTTGAGGAGCTTCTATTTTTCTGGAGGCAGGACAGGATATAACATGTACACATATAAATAAATACAAGGTAAGGTGTAATGGGGGCAGAGGGGTAACAGAGAAGGGATGAAAGCTCCAGATGATGTGTTCTAGGAATATTTGAGGAGGGAGAAAAACTTTCAGTTAAGGGGATCAGGGAAGGCTTCACACCTGATCTAAGCCTTAAAAGTAAAGAATTCTGGAAGGCGAGATAAGGAGGGTTGAGGTCAGATTGTAAGGTGAGAGGTGGCATGTTGAGTTTCAGCAATCACCAGTGCTGCACTATGGCTAGAGAAAATATTTAAAAGAGAGAAAAGGGGAAAAGGGTAGAAAAGTAGGTTGGAGTCAGATAATAGGCAGTCTTAAACATGTGTCTGAAGAGTTTATGTGTTATCTTTGAGAAAAGAGGGAACTAAACATTTTTTTTCGAGTAGGGGAATGACATGTTCGAGCAAGTGCCTTGGGAACATAAATAAGTGAATGGAGAATTTATGAAATATTTACTATGTGCAAATGTTTTATGGTCGTTCAGTCATTTCAGTAGTGTCAGACTCTTCATGACCCCATTTGGGGTTTTCTTGACAAATACACTGAAGTGGTTTGCCATTTTCTTCTCCAGCTCATTTTAGAGATGAGGAAACTAAGTAAAGATTAAGTGACTTGCCCAGAGTCACATAGCTAGTAAATGTCTGAAGTCAAATTTGAACTCACAAAGGTGAGCCTTCCTAAGTCCAAACCCAGTACTCTATCCACTGTACCATCTAGCTGCCCTACTATGTACAAAGCACTGTTTTAAATGCTAGAGATTCAAGCAGAAGAGTAAGACAATTCCTGCTCTTAAGAAGTTCACTTTCTATTGGGGAGTGATTTGGAAGGTTTCAACTACAGATGGAAAAGTTGCATGGTGCAAAGCGGTAAAGCAGATGTTAATGCCTCTTCCTGAGTGTCATTTCCACTGATAAAATGATATCAGTTTCTGATGGAGATAAGAGAATCTAGGGCTGCTAATCAGAAGCACCAAGTTCAATAAAAATGTGTACTGCAAAAGCTTCCTCACGTGGCTAAGTCCAGGATAATGAATAGATCCAAAGGTGCCAACCTTAGAAACCAAGCTTGCCCATTTGTGGCTGAGAGCAAAGCCTGGACACAAAGAAAGCACAGAATTTGAAGGCACTTCCAAACGTATGTCTCCCAGAAAACAAGCTATTCAGATAGCACCACTGATGCACAAACCCCCTGAAACAAAACAGGTTTCACGAGAAGTTCAAAGAAAAGTGGGGACCAAAATTGACTGATGGTATAATGGGTCAGAAAATTTCATTGGACAAGTTTAGGCAGTAATTTTTCTCCTCTTAAAAAATGGTTAAAATACTGGAAGGGGGTGTGAAAAGATGGAAGACAGAAAAAAAGACTGTGCCTGTTTGTTGATACTCTCTTCAAATACTAATGTTTTTCATTCAATTTAATTCAATAGGGGTGGCTAGGTGGCACAGTGAATAGAGCACCGGCCCTGGAGTCAGGAGGACCTGAGTTCAAATCTGGATTCAGACACTTAATACTTACTAGCTGTGTGACCTTGGGCAAATCACTTAACCCCAATTGCCCTGCCTTCCCCCCTCCAAAAAAAACCCAAACAATTTAATTCAATAAGCTGGGGATACATAGACAAAATAAAACAGTTTCTGCCCTCAAGGAGCTTCCATTCCACTGAGGGATGAAACTTATAAATAGAAACATCAATATAGGATAATTCGAGTAGTAAGAAAATTAACTGAGGGTCAAATGAGATAATATTTATATAGCACTTGGCACACAGCAAATGCTTAACAAATGCTTATGCCCTTCCCCTCTACTAGAGGGAATCAGAAAAGTATTCTCTTAGAAGGTGGTACCTGATCTAAGCCTCAAAAGCAGCTGGAGATTCTAAGGGGTGCAAGGAGAGAACATTCCAGGCCGTGAAAACATAAAGGCTAGGCAAAGGCACAGAAACAAGAGATGAAACATGGAGTTTGAGAAACAGTGAATCGGCCAGTCTATACAGAATACAGAGTGCATGAGATTGCTGTCTGTCCTTCATTCTCAAAGGACATCAGGAAGGTGATGTCTTGACTTGCAAGTGAATTGGATTAAAGTAAGTCAGAGCTGTCCAAAGACCTCAGTCTTACTCTCTCCTCCAGAGTAATCTGGACGCAGAGACAAGACATAGGTCAGAATGACTGGACATGGCCCCAGATGCAGTGGGAGACCTTGGCCTTTTTAAGCTAAGGTCTTTCCAAGGTCTCAGTATGTCTGGAGGGTAATGTGAAATAAGGGTGGAAAAGTAAACTGGAGTCAGAGTATATGTGAGCTTTAAATGCCGAGAGGAATTTGTATTTTGTCCTGGAGGCAATAGGGAGTCACTGATGATTCATGAAGTGGGGATGTGATTTAGTCTGTTCTTTAAGAAAACTATGACTACTTGTATGGGAGACATATTGGAGGTGGAAGGGACTGAAAACAGTGTTTTCAATTAGTAGGCTGCTGCAATTATCCATTCAAGAGATTATGAGGGTCTCAACTAGAGGAGTGGAGAGAAAAGGACAAATAGGGGAAATGGTTGTGAAGACACAACTGATGAGATTAGGTAACTGATGAAATATTGAGCATGAAGAAGGAGGTAGAGTTGAGGATGACTCCCAGGCTGGCAATATGGAACTAGAATTCAGAAAAGAGACTGGGTATATAGATTTAGGAATCAACTGCCTAGAAAAAAATAATTATACCTGGGGGTGGTTCATGAGTTCACTGAGAGGTTAGAGTGAGAAAAAGGAAGAGAGCCCCCAAATGCCTTAGGAAACACCTACGGTTAGAGGAGAGGACATGAATCCAGCAAAGAGACTGAGAAAGAAGAATCAAGCTGGTGGGGGGAGAAACAAGAAAGAGCAAAATCACAGAAGACAAGAAAAGAGAGAAGATCCACGAAGGAAGAGTGAGATGGAGGTAGGATGATCAACACTGTCAAAACCTGCAGAGAACTTGATCTTTGATGACTGAAGAAACCTTGAAGGGGGGACTTTCAGTCTGTAGTCAGAAGTCAGTTTACCAGAGGTTAAGAAGTTAAGTAGGGGTGGCTAGGTGACACAGTGAATAGCACCAGCCCTGGAGTCAGGAGGACATGAGTTCAAATGCTGCCTCAGATACATAACACTTACTAGCCGTGTGACCTTGAGCTTAACCCCCAATTGCCCTGCCTTCCCCCCCTCCAAAACAAAAGCAAAAAAAAAAGTTAAGTGGAAAGTGAGGCAACTTTTCCCACTGAATTCACATTAAATAGCATTTATTAAGCCTCTATTAAGTGCTAGGGTGGAAATAGAGACAAAAATTTAATAGTCTACCCTGTTACACTTTTTTTGTGGAAGGGGGAAGGCAAGGCACTAATATAAGCAAATATAAAAGAAAGACAAAGTCATTTCAGTGGGTACAGAAGTATTAGGAAAGGCAAGCCTCCGATGAGGGGTGACCCTTGAGTTACCTTTAAAGAAGCTAGAGATTCTAGGAGGCAGAGATGGAGAGACAGAACAAACCAGACACAAGGAATAGATAGCGTGTGCAAATACAGTGAGGCAGTAGGTGGTATGCCATCCATACAGACTACTTTTTCTTAGATTTGTGAAAAGGAGAGAACCAGGACAAGCTCTTGAGAAGACATAAGAGTCAAGCAAAGGATTTGAAAGCATAGGAAGAGCTTGGTCCTGTTTTTAGGCAGCACAGAAAGAGGCAATAGATAAGGAGAGACTGAAGGTAAGAGAGAAGTGGAATTGTTGAGAGGGAAAACTGTTGGAGAGGATGGATTAAAGGGCACAGAGAGAAAAGGTGGCTTTGAAAAAGGCACCCTTCTTTATCAGAGATTGGAGCAGAAGAGGAGAGGGGGAGGAGGTCCTGAGGGGGGTTGAGGAACAAAATGGGGAGAAAAGGGAAAACAAAAAATGACTATTTTTCTAAAATAAAAGCATTTTACTTCAAAGAAAGGAGAAAGGTTGAGGAGGGAAGCAGAAAGACAGAAAAAGAGAGAAAGAGGGATAAAGACAAAAAGATCCAGAGAGACATGGTTGAGAGAGACAGAAAGAGGGATTAAACAAGCACATTTACTTAACTAAGTGCTAGGTACTGTGCTAAGCAATGAACATACAAGCAAGACAGTCCCTCTCCTCAAGGAGCTTATAGTCTAATGAGGGGCTATATAAAGGGCGATTGGAAAGAGGGTAGTGGTAAATGGGCCAATAGCATGGTGTAGGGAGGGCTGGGATATGGGATAGAAGCCTGTTTTCTGGCAAGATGTGGTGGAAAGCTGCATTATCAGAACCAGGGGAATCCAAAATCAGAGTCCAAGTCATGGAAGATGGCCAATGGGTAAGCACCATGGTGAGAAGACGGTAGGAGAGTGACATAGAGGTTTGTCTACGGTCAAGATAAGGTGAAAATGAGCCTCTCAAAAAAGACGTTTGGAAAAGACACTAAGAGTAGAAAGCCAACTAGAGAAAAATAAAAGAATTGTAAAGCAGTAGAGTTTCCAACTGAGATTAGAATCTATAATTTGGTGGCAGATGTAGTCGGCACATTTGTGTGCTTTCTTCCAATGATGTTCAGATACATGGGTGGGGATAGAGAAGGCGGATGGTTGGTAAC
Organism: Petaurus breviceps papuanus; assembly: GCF_028583685.1. Classification (NCBI taxonomy): domain Eukaryota; kingdom Metazoa; phylum Chordata; class Mammalia; order Diprotodontia; family Petauridae; genus Petaurus; species Petaurus breviceps. Next base: position 8,603,290 of record NW_027185575.1, read on the forward strand.
CTAGGTTTGGGGTTTGGCAAGGTGAGGGCAATGATAGCACAAGGAGGCAAAAGATACAAAGGTAGAAAATAACATATAGTTGAGCTGATAAATTACTCAATCAAAGCTGAAAAGGAAGGAAAGGCCACTTTCTCAGCCGCTCAGAAAACAGGGCAGAGTGGAGTCACTGGATCACAGTGAATAAGCTCAGGCAGAGGAGAGATGGAAAGGGATAATGTGATTGGAGAGGAATTTTCGGCCTCCGGATCACAAAAGAAAGACAATGACGGGTGATGGCTGAATCACAGATATAGCCATACCTGTGCTTAACTAAGGGAAATGAAAGGGCACCTCATGGAAATTAGGGAGGAAGATGGATTGGCAGGAGAAACTGAAGATCAGAGGGATGATGGGCCTTACTCTAAGTTGCACAGCCACTGGGAGTAGATCCAGGATTTGAACTCACATCTTCTGGTTCTGCGTCTAGTGTGTTTTGTCTAAACCCATAATACCTCAAAGCAAAGACATTCTTATTTTTAGTTCAAGATCAATGTTTGTATCCTTATCTACCTATATACAGATTGATAGAGCTGTGAGGTTAAAACTGGAAACACCTAAAAGGGTTTATTTGATGTAGTTTCCTCTTCTGTCTATATTCCATTCCAGAATATATTAGATTTGGAATTTTTGCCTCAAGTACCAGCTAGTTTTATTTTGAATAAGAATTCAGATAAATTTATGGAAATTCTAAAGCAATGCTTTATTCCTTTACATTTTATATTGAGATCTGCATCCTTTATATGTCATGAGCTTTTGAGCTGAAGGAGAATTTACGGAATAAGGAAATTGAGTATGAAAAAGGGGAAATGATGCATTCAAGGTTACATTTTTAAAAAGTAGTAAAACCATAATGTGAACTCAAGTTCTTGGACCCCAAATCCAAGAACCTTATTCAAACCATACTGTCATTCCATTGTCATTCCATCATACCTCCCTCACCCATTTTATTTCATCTTTTTTTTCCTGTGGACATTCTTATAATCAAGTTACAAAGCTCCAAAACTAGAGTTTTACTATAGTTAGGAGAAATTATGAAGTACTTTTCAAAGTTGCTCTGTTTCAATAAGAGGGACAAGACTAAACTCCCAGCCCCATTGCCTTTTTTTATGTGAACTTGAGTAAATCAATATCCCTCTATGGGCCTCAGTTTTTTCATCAGTAAAATAAGGAAATTGTATTAGATAATCCCAATGACTTTTCTCACTCTAAATTCCAAAGGGAAAAAAGGAACTCTTAAAGAAAAAACTTCATAGTACAATGGAAAGGGCACTGACTTTGAAGGTAGAGGATATGGGTTCAAATCCTGGTCTCTACCACTTACTATGCATGTGACCTATTGGAACACTTGGTTTCCTTCAAGACTCAGTTTAAGCACCACCTTCTTTATGAAACCTTTCCTGGTAGCCCCAGCTGCTCCAATCCATCTTCTGTTCATCTATCACCCTCCCTCCTCTATTCAATCAACTCTAGAGGCTCCCTATTACCTCCAGGATCAAATGTAAAAATCCTCTGTTCAGTTTTTAAAGCCCTTCATAACCTGGCCCCTTCCTCCCGTTTCTGTCTTCTTTTGCCTTAATTCTTACCTAGCCTTTAATCACTGAATGGGTGTTGCCTGAGACAAACTGAGACCTGGGAAACACCTTAGCTTAAAAAGGCCGAGGTCTCCCACTGCACCCAGGGCCGTCTCCAGCTGGCCGGATCTGTGCTTTGCAAGAAACCTAGTGGGTGAAGGATACACATTCCTCAGATTCCAAGTCACTGAATCAGTTCATATGTGTGTGGCAAGGGGAAGGGGGGAAGGAAAGAAGGGGAAAGGGACATCATCTGACCTGGGATTTCTTTAATGTAAGGAGATCATGGTGAGGAACTTTCTCTTCCAACACAGATCAGTACCTTATGAAACTCCAAGTCTTGCTGGAGTAAGTTGGCAGGGACACAGGGATGATGTGATTTGTCCAGGGTCACACAGCAGGTACATGGGGGAAGCAGGGCTCAGATTCAGCTCCTCCTGGCTCCAAGGCCAGTTCTCTATTCACTGTGCATGCATGCATACATACAACAAGTAAACACACATAGATAGATAGATAGATAGATAGATAGATAGATAGATAGATAGATAGATAGATAGATAGATAGATAGAT